>NC_056732.1:1155559086-1155664374 GCF_019279795.1 Protopterus annectens | reverse complement strand
ATCCAGGATTAGTTATAACAACATATTCAGATTAACCCAAAACACTAGATTTGGAACAGTTGCATAGCAAGCAGAACACATGCATATATGGAACCACAGTGGCCATTACAACAACATGCAGGTTACATTGATAGCAACAGGCCACCAATGATAGTGTTTCAACATGGAACATGAATAGAAACACATTGCAATATTTGTTGAACAATAGGATATATGTCCCAACAGTAGGTTTGGTGTAAACATACCCATTTATTTGTGTGTTCAGATTATTGTTGCAGATATGGTGGGAGGGATGTCAATTAACTACTATTATATCCTTGCAGCATGACGTCCTCTGACCTTTTTTCCTGTTTATGTCTTCCAGGTACCATGTCCCATGAGTGTCTCCCTACGTATACTCCCCAGGAGAATGATATAACAATAAACTTTCTTGTACAATATCACAGAACCCTTTTTGGACACATGGCCCATGATCTGTAGGAGAGGAACACCCTGTGGAATGAGCTCATCCACAGGGTAAATGTCGTTGACCTGCATAACTGCAGTTATGAGCAGGTGCGACATTGTTGCACTGATCTCATCCACCATGCTCATCAGCATGCTGCTGCAGTTAGGAGGGACCAGCTAGCCACAGGTTGGTGTCATGCCATCCAGCCCCCCACTGACACATGCTGAGGAGCTCCTCTCCAGCTTTGGGGCACCTGCCAGCCAATCCAGGAACCTGATGATAGCATTGTGGAGGTGGGTGCTACCCACAAAATGGATGAGGAGCATACAGGTAAGGCCCCAGAGTACATTAGTAGACCACTGTTGCTTATACATCTAAATCTGTAAAGTATGTATGCATATGTCAGATAACATAGTCTGTTGCTGCAGTGTAGTAATGAACAGATGTGCATAATCTCTAGTATTGTGGGTTTGTACTGCTGATGTATTTAAATGCTGCTCCCACCCTGTACCAATGCCACAAGTGTGGGTACTAATATTACATCTCTCACATAACTATGTAGGTCCTTCTGATATACAACTGGGGGAGCAGCCTGTAGCAGGTGAGTATGGAGCTGTTTTGTTCAGGTTTGCCAATACACCGGCCATGTTATTTCAATGGTATTTGCCATGCACACATTTAACACACCTATTCATAATGCATACTGTACATGTTCATTTATTGTTGCTGTTAACTGCACTGCATCACAGTGGTCACCATGGTGGTGTATCTGAAGGGTATGTAAGATTCCTGCAGTATACCTTACAACCTGTCAGCCCAAAATGTGTGGACAGAGATGAACATAAAGGTGGGACAAATGGCCTGCAGTAGGGACATGTCTGAAACATTACCCTTATACAGTGGCTACAACAGTGTATACACCACTATTACAATGGCAATTGTTCCTGATCTAAACAACGGCAAATCACAATACCACCTTCCACACCTTGTACAACCTGTAATGTGATCCTAACATGAGCAATGAATGTGTAATATGGAATCCTATGTTAGGACAAAAAATATGGGGAATGCATACCTTAACAAACACTGGAAGCATATGTGTGCACACACGCCAAATAACATATTGTGGAAGCAGTTTGTGAGCTACTGACATCATTCACTCTTCTTGAGTACACACCTACCATCAAGTACAGGGCTTCAATGTCACACCAAGTAATAGTCTCCTGTCCAAGAAGTATGTCCATGACATTTGCCCACTCACCTGCAAAAGAGGTTGCCGTGGCTTGCACACATCTTACAAACTATGGAATGGATCCCATATCCAAAAGGTAGCACTCAGGAGTGGGAGATGCAGCCTTACCTCACCATTGCATATACCATGGCAAACAGTGCAGACAGTCATGTATATGACTATGAAGTATGGGACAACATTAATATAGAAAATAAACAGATGCCCATCCAAGACAGATGACAACACATGTTGCAAACTGGTCACAGAGGCTGCCCAGAAACATGCAGCAACACTGAGGGACTTGCAGAAATGTCAAGCAAGTACTGTCTGTGCAGTACCTGTGTCGACAATCACCTGGACTCTGCATAAATGTGGCCAATGGGTCAGGATAATCAGAAGGAAGAGTTGTTCCACAGGAAATATCATCCAGGGCTCTCTACAGGTAGCATATGTATAACATCAAGTCTACCAAAGTCATGTGTTGCAATGTGTAATGGTGTACTGAGACCAAGGCTGAAACCTACAGACAGTATTAATAAAGATACATGTGGTGCACAAGCAACACCTCACTCCACCTCAGACCCACCATCCCCATCTGTCCTTTCTGGTGCCAGTGTACACCTTTAGGTTTGCTGTTCATTAGCAGAAACTAGGCCAGTAGACATGGTGTTCTGAATTTGGAACACTGCAAAATGACCCTCGTGTGTGTCCTATAGTTGTCAAGCATCTGCAATAAGACTGAGGATGGGGAGGGGTGTCATCCTGAAGCACAACAGTGAACTGAAGCATACATCCAAAGCTCAGTAAGAATGACTGTATCTGAACACAGTCAAGGTCATGAATTATGCCAAACATAACCCTGACTATACAGCAGTAGTGAAGGCACTGGGTAATCTCCAAAGGCTGTGCACATGACCTGACCTTGCAATCCGGCAGAGTTGGGGGACATTTGTAATGTGGAGTAACCAAATAATGGCAAGTGAAGATGGGCCATGCTAGTATTCCCCTTCCAGGAATAGTGACTGCTGTAGATCACTTAACAGGTGCTGCAACAAACTATTGTGTTAAGGGTTTGCACACTTATGCAACCCACATATTGTATGCATCTCAATCAACATCTGCACAACTAACACATTTGTTTGATACTGCATTTGATTGCACAGGTCATATATCACATATCAGGTGTGTGTAATAGGTTCATAGGTTCATAGGTTCATACTAGGCTATCTGCCTGAGGGCATTTACAAGCTTAGCCCATAGTTTTGTGGCTTACGCCACCCCTTTAGTATGGGGAACTATACCCATTATTTTGCTGTGCCTCTGTCGAGCAGTGACACTGAGGTAATCCCTGGGGTATATCTGCGATCTCCCATCCATTGGTCAAGATTTCTCTTGAACAAGGCCAGCGAGGTGCTCTGCCTCACATATACCAGGATTTTGTTCCAAAGCATAGGGAGTCTTTGGGTGATGAATCTATCCCTCCAGCATGTCCTATTAATAGCCGTGTCGAGGTTTAAGTCTCCTCTTTGTGGCTCTGACGGATCTAGATTTTTGAGGTGAAGCATATTCATCAAATCTGGGTTTGACATGGCCTTGTATGTCAGGCAAAGGTCACCTCTGAGCAGCGTAAGCGTTTACTGAATAGAGCTGGAGTTCTTTCAGTCGGGCAGCATAGGACAGATTTTTGAGACCCTTTATCCTTTTGGTGAGGAACTTTTGTGGCCTCTCCAGCTGCTGCAAGTGTCGGGTCAGATACATTCGAATGGGGCATTGTACTCAATCATTGGTCTGATGAGTGATGAGTATAGGAGACTATGACCTCCTTGATCTAGATGTGAATCCCTTCATGATAAGGTGGGCAATGTAGAAGGTCTTCCTAACTACTTTAGCTACATGGGTGTCAATGACAGGCTACTGTCAACCTGGGTCCCCAGGTCCCTGATAACTTCTTCTGTGCTCAGTGGATTGCCACCTATATGGTAGCTAGGGGTAACCTTGTTTTTCCCGAAGGGTATGACTATGCATTTTTTGGCATTTAACTTTAGGCCATGGCTCTGGCACCAGTTATCCGTTTCTGTGAGACCCTTCTGAAGGATATCTGTGTCAGATGTGTTTTCGACTACGGTGCCAAGTTTGCAGTCATCTGCAAACTTTGTCAGCCATAACCCTCCTGTGTTTGCTTGTACTTCGGAAAAGTAGATGCCAAACAAGAGTGGGCCCAGGACTGAGCCCTGTGGGACACCACTTGTGACAGGCTTTGAGTCTGACATGGCGCCAGCAACTCTGACCCTGTGGGTTCTGTCACTCAGCCAGTTTGCAACCCATCTTGTAATGTATGGGTTAACATTTAAGCTGATGAGTTTTTCAATGATACCCGAGTGGGGTATTGTATCAAGGCCTTCGCCAGATCGAGGTAGGCTGTATGGACTGCCTTTCCTCATCAATGGCTTTGGTGACTGTTTCGAAAAGTCAACCAAGTTTAAAAGGCATGATCTGCCTTTGACAAAGCCAAACTGGGTTGGATCCAAAGTCTGCAAATTCCCTATGTCTTTATTTATGAGGTCCATTATGATCCTCTCCATGGCTTTGCAGATAAGGCTTGTCAAGCTAATGGGCCGGGTAATTTCCAGGGTCGGTGGAGGCACCGCCTTTGTGAAGTGGGACCACAGTCGCAGTGCCCACCTCTGGGCACGTATCCAGAGGTGAGACTATGATTAAACAGCTGTCCTAGCTGTGGGTTTAATTCTCTGAGTTCGTGGAGCACACAGCCGGGGACGCCATCAGGTCCCATGGATGCTGTGTTTTTGCTTTGGAGAGAGCAGTTCTCACTTGGGTGTTAGAGATGTTTGGGGGCTGCAATCGTTTGGTATAGATATCTCTCCTTTGGGGAGGGGAGAAGTTTGCACTGAACCTGTCAGCCAGTATGTTGGCAATTTCTGTAGGATCAGTAATCTTCACATCATTTTGAACTAGTTCTGAGCATATCTGGGAGTTTTCTCCCAGGTTTCTAACATAGCCAAAGAAGGCCTTATGATTGTCTTTTGAGTCTTTAGCTATTTTTCTCTCAAAATTTGCTTTGGATGATTTTATGAGAGCTCTTAGTTTTTACTTATAGTGAGCAAAGGTGTCTTACCTTTTAAGGATTTTGCTCTATCTTGTAGTAGCTTCCTCCTTTTGTTGTAGAGTTTGTTTATGGCTGGGGTCCACCAGACTGGACGCTTGCCTTTGGTACAAAGAGTCTTTGTTTTGTTTGGGATTGCCTTTATCCATGCAGTCCTGCAGGTGCTGGTAGAAGGCATTTGTAAGTGATTCAGCGGCTTGAGTACTGTTTTCTGCCAGCTCTGGGCCTTAAAGGAGACCACACTAGTCTTTAGAAGTGTGAAGTCGGCTTTCGAGAAGTTCTTACTGTGGTCTTTTTATTTCAGGTGGGGTGGGATGAGGACCTCCAGCGAGATTAGTTTGTGATCTGATCTCACCAGTGAGGGGTATACTTCCAGTGTTGAACATTGTGTCTTCATGTTCGTGATGATGAGATCAAGTATGTTTTCTCCTCTTGTGGGGATGGTGACTAGTTGTTCCATGGCATTTGAGTTTATGAATTCCAGGAACTTTTGGGCTAGGGTGTTTGGGCTTGAGTAGTGTTCCCAGTCTATATTAGGGTAATTGAAGTCACCTAGTATGATGGTGTTTGGAGATACATTTATCCCCTCCAGTGTTTTCAGGAAAGCCATGTGAGGTTCCTGAGTTTGTGAGGGTGGCCTGTAACATGCTACAATTTGCAGAGCAGTCTTGCCTATGGTTAATTGCACCTGGATGGTCTCCGATGCATCGCGGCGTTGCCACCAGTCTTGAGGTGTGGGTGTCCTTGATGAATATGGATACCCCCCCCCCTCCTTTCTTGGTATTGTCCGAATTTTGGGGCTGGAACGCATGATATGAGGTAAAACCTGATAGTGCTGGGGTGCTCTCAGGAGCCTTGAACCAGGTTTCTGTCACAGCACAGACATCGATGTTCTCCATACTGAGAAGGGCCTCGAGTGCGTGCATTTTGAGATTTAGACTTCTGGCATTGAGCAGCATTACCCTTAGTTTTTTTTCTTTTTTGTGTTCTAGGGTGGTAGGTTTAGAATTTGAGCCTTGCCTAAAAAAGGCACTATGGGGGTGGCAAGAGCCTTTGCCAATATCCGAATCCCAGGGTGACAGGTGCAAGCCATCCCTTGTGAAGCAGCGTGGCTTGTCCAGCATGTCATCCCAGGCAGACAGACATTGGATCCCCTTTGAATGACACCAGAGTTTAAGCCAATTGTTAAAGCTGATCATCTTATCTCTGTATTGTGGCATCATTCTTGGTGAAGGTAGGATACTGCTCAAGGTCAGGGTCATACCTGCCTGGGCTACATAATCAGAGAGCTCCTCAATGTCTCTTTCATGTAGTCCAAGGAGGTACGCCTCAGGTCGCTTACACCAGCGTGGACAATGACTGAGTCGTATTTGTACCTGCTGTTGAGAGACCTGAGTGCTGCTATGTGGCGGATTCTAGCGCCCGACAGGCAGCTTACTGTAACTCTCCTTACTCAGTCTGGTGAGTGGGACGTCAGTGTGTCTGACTATGGAGTCACCAATGACTAGTGTGTCTGGCATTGTGTTTGGCCTTAAGGGCTGTGACTGTTTGACACTCTGACTGTGAGGTCTATGTGTTTCAGGTGTTGTGTTCTGAGGTGGTGGTTGTTTGGGTGTCTGCTTTGGTGGCCTCTGCTGTTTTGGTAGATTTTGATCAGAGCCTTCGAGTATGTCTTGTGTGTTTATGTGTATGATTTGAGGTTGTGATGGTACTATGTGAGACTGGGTCTATAGTGTGTGTGGTAACCTTCTCCTCCTGTCTGGTCTTGCCAGTCCTATGTTGAGAGAGCTCAGCCTCCAGTTTGGCCGTGATAGTTGCATCTCGCATGTATTTGTGTTTGTGGGGGGAGGAGAGGGTTGTTCAGTACATGAGGCAATTGTAACATTGCCCCAATGTTCCCAGGTTCCCCAGCTGAGCAGGAGAGGACACTAGCAACTGATCCCTCGACATGCTAGAAAGAATAGAAAAAAAAAAACTTTAAAAGAGATTCGGGGATGTGTGACCGACAAATGGGGGTTGCCTTTGGGGGTACTATCTATGACAAGAGTGCTGTATCAAGGTGATAAGTACTGTAGGAGCAAGTGCTAGGTTTAACAGATAGAGAATAGTCTACTTGGAGTCAAGTAGAGATGATCTTTTTAGTTATAGGATACGCTGATTAGATCAGTAGTATAGTTCGAGGAAGGTAGTTTTAAGGGAAAATTTGAAGAGTGGACTTTAGGTAGCCGGAATAGTTTAAACCTGCTTAACCGGCGCTGCCCTAGTGTGCAACAGTGGCAACTCCATGCTAAATCGCGCTAAAACACGCTTTATAGCAGGGGGCTGGAAAAGACAGGAAATTACCCAAAATGGCCAATAGACTACAAGTTACTGCCTTAAACCACTCCTCTAAGGACAAACAGGCAGCTCAGTACTCCCCACTCTCACTGGTGAGTAAAGAAACTTCCCCTGACCAAACAAGGAAAATGGAGAAACACAGGAACCAAGACAAAGCCCAGGGATCAGCAAAATCTGGTCTCTGGAACACTAGTTAGGAAAGTATGGAAAACAAGGATATTTTTTGTTTTTCAAGTTTTTACAGAAAGGCAGAAAACACAATAAATGCTATAATTTTCAACTAAATGCTATCAAAAGCTGGTACATTTGAGTGTATTAGCCTGTAGTTTAACTTTTAGGCAAAACGTAAACTAGCAAATGCAGTAAACAGTTTTAGCTTATAAAGACAGTAAAAACAGTGCAAACTTTGATAAAACAAGCAAAAACAGTAGTCGAAAGTCACAAAAAGTCGAAAATGCCAAGAAAAATACTTAAAATCTGGAAAGGTAGTCTTTTCTGGTCTCTGCTGCTAGAGGAACACTGCTGGCCACCACGAGGAGCTGTGCTGAGTTCTCAATATCTGGAAAAGCCCGCCAAAATGGGACATATGCAGTATTGTGGCCCCATTGCATATCATGCAAGAGGCTGGCATGTCAATAAGGGTGTGTACACTCCTCATAGACACAGTAAGCTTTGAATGTTGTCAGTGAATTTGGATTTTATTGCTCATACATGCACTGCTGATGATGAGTTCTGCAAATCAGAGGTCAGGCATTCACTATTGACATCTGTCTTCATATCATCCCAGGTATGTGTCAGGCAAAAACATAGGGGCTATGAGCAACAGAGCAAACATAACAGCCACACATATACACATTCAGGAATGGTGTGTACACTCGTGAAGTATAGTGCACAGTACATGCCAGGGTGCTAAACAGGTGCACAGAAAAATACTGTGTACATGGATGCAGTGTGTTCCAGGGGAAGGGGCATCACCTACTAACACAACTTATGCATCACAGAGATGTATAATGTTGGTAAAAAGGATTGAGTATAGCTGCAGTGCATGCTGTTAAGTGCCATATGTCATGCATGTTGACTATTGTGTGATGAAAGGTCCGTGTAATATCTTTGTACCACCTCACCTGTAAGTGTTTGTGTGTGTGTGTGTGTGTGTGTGTGTGTGTGTGTGTGTGTGTGTGTGTGTGTGTGTGTGTGTGTGTGTGTGTGGAGGTAAGCAATGACGTACAGGTCTTAAATTATGTTTTTTGTTTTCCCCTCACAGGTGGCGAGGTGGGTCAGGGTCCCTCCTGCAGGCAAACTGATGTTAGTGTCCATACAGACTCTGACAATGATGATAGGCATGGTGAGGCACAGGCAGGGTTGTCACGGGCTGAAGCTATGCCATTGGTTGACATCTCACATTTATCAACCCCATCCCTGCACACAGTCACAATGCCTATACATACCCCATCATTAGTGGCCATAGATGAGGGACAGTTGGCAGGTGGTGGCATGGGACAGAACAGTGTGGTGACTATGGCAAGTGTGTCTGTACACAGCAGCCATAGCCAGATGACCAGCGAGGTACCACACAGGCAGATGTACAGGGGTGTTCTTAGGAGGGCTGCTGGCCATCATGCCCCTGGCAAAAGTGCCACAGCAGGTGTCACCAGATACATATTTTGGTCCATCATGGAGGCACAGGCACGTATGGAATGTTATATGAGACAGAGTCTGAGGCTCCAGAGGGCTACTCATTCTGCCGTACTTGACAACATCCGTGATCTTGCAGGTGCCCATTGTTATTCCTGGATAGACGGTTGGTTGAGATGGTGGGAATCCTTGATTGTGCAATGTCTGTGTTAGAGCATATGGTTTGAGTAGGGCAAGAGCCATGTGGATGTAGGTCAGCAACACCAACAGGTTGAGGCCTAAGTGGATGTGGAACAAGTCACACCCACTCCCATAGTGGCAGTACCAGCACCAGCACTGCAGGGGGGGTGCTGTCCATACCACAACATAGCGGGCCATGTGCATGTGGTCCTGGCCGGTTCCATCAGAGACCCGGATCCAGCGGCCATTTGTCATCATCAGGAGAAAGTACTATATCTGGGCTTGTACCTGGTAGTGCTCTTGAGACCCCTGGCAGGCACAGTTCTCGTGTCCATAGCCAGATGCAGTGAAATGTACACCCTGCCATGTATGGTCTTCAGCTGTCCAACAAACTCCTGTATAGGGCAGCCACAAACTGTACAGTATTACAGCAGACTAAGCGGGGGGGATATACACAATAACCCCAATGAGGGTGGCTGTGCCCACAACATCCCCACACAACTATATATACCAACTCTAGTATCGCTGTACAGCTGTACAGTGGGGAAGAGGGCATTTACACATCTACTTCTAGTTTTGATGAAATGCATTTCCTCAAAATGATTCCTTTGAAATGTACCATTTGCCAGTCAGTTCTCAGACAAATTACCTCCTGGGACATGTATTTTCTGCAAACTGAAGTAGATACCTTCACATACACCCACACTTACTTGGCAACATTGAGAGTTGAACCCCAACCTAGGTATTTATTGCTACTAATGGGTTTGGCCTTCATTGCATACAGAACACAGCTTTTCGGATGAGGTGTGTCCCGAGTTTCCTGTTAAGTGAAGAACATCACCAGGCGTTGTACAATACGGTAATGGGGGATGTACTGGGTGTTAATGAACAATACAAAGTATGACATACTGTTATATACACACTGACAAACACATAACAGTCATAGACACATCTGAGAGACCCAGGTTTATCAGTGCTAACTACCTTGTCAGTGAGTCCATTCTGTAAGAGATAATTCGCACACAGCACATGCATCATTGGGCTGGATAGTGTAATCAGTTACCTATATGAATGATGGTGACAGTGGTCCTCATACCGTAGAACTTGGGACATGTACTGGGGGTACCATGGTGTAAAGACAGTATACCCAGCACTCACACTCCACATTGGATATTTTACTCACTGAAACCCATGATAATGCTCTGACAATACCCACAATCACACATTGAACAGGACTGCATTACAACCCCCTTGTCTATCTAATCAGTGCTACTACAGGTATATGCATTTATTGCACATGCCACAGGGATAGCAGGGTGAGGGTTTGTCATGGCTCTCCTAATGTCAGCAACATCACTATCCCTTATAATGCATGACAAGGCGTATTGTATTTGGAGAATATGGCCTCAGAATGCTGTATGCTACAAATATACACACTTGCACACATACAAACACTTGCCAGGACTCAGAGGGTAACCCATGCCTATCTACCCATTTGTACAACAGGGTTCTGCTGGTACTGCAAGCTCCAGGTAGCCCATAGGGTGAAGAGTGTAACAAGGTACATTTAATGTCCATTGCAGCAGCAGCCATTTCTAACTATATCAATGGGAGGTTTAGTGGGTGAGAAGGGCCTCAGGATATTATCAACTACAAGTTTACAAACACACAGACACTGTTATTCTCAGTAATACACCCTGACACATTTGTCAGTACTGGGGTCCATAGGTGCAGGTGTTCCTAGGTGTGTAACAGGCTAATGTCCATGGAGAGATGAGAAGAGTAGGGGATGTGGGTACACTATCATGCCACCTGACATTTTTCAGGAGGCCATCTATCAACTGATGCCACTTGAGTGATCCCCAGGGTGAGAGGTCAATGCAACATCAAGTCATCTGATTTTCCCTTGCAAAGGGCCAGTGAGGTGCTCCAATTAACATGCATGCAACATATATTACATAACATGGTCAGTGTGTGGGTTGGAGACCTGTACCTAAGCATGTTCATTTTACAGTGGCAGTCTAGTTGAGGTATCCATGGCATGTGGTGCATACATGGTTGGGTTTTCTAGCTGTGACATTCATAACACAGCTGGGCAGACATATCAGTGTCAGTCAAGCATAGATTGCCTGTAAGCAGCCAAGATGGATGCCTGACATCTGGACATCTGTACAGAGGACATACAGAAATCAGCTAGCCAACAGGTTATGCATTAGGATGAATCTTTTGACAGATAGACATCTGACACTGATAGGTATGCCATTATTACCCTCAATGACATGTCTTATAGACATAGTAGTCTACAGTTAATATCCACATAGATCAATATCCAGTAGCAAATACTTAATAACACACAGCTCACACACCAATAACATGATAGTCAGTACTCAGAGTCCAGCTTTGCATTTGGGGGTATATGGTTCCAGTAATACAATCTGTAATCTACTCTTCCTTGGGAAAGCACTGTTAACAGTAGTAACATAATGATACAATGCATGCAAGTGTAACTGCATATAACCTGGGATACTGCCCATGTATGAAACACATACAAAGAGAAAAGATTGTTGTACTAGCCATATATACTCAGGTGTCCCATACACTATACTCACACCCCTTGCTACTGTAATGACAGCACATAGAAGCATGTTATGTATAACCTGCTGCTACAGGAAACAAGCACTGTAGACAGGAGCTGATTGCTGAGCGCTTTCATTCGGTTTTATTACTATGAACTTCTTTGGAGGGATACATTAAATTAAAATACTTTACTTGTTTAAATAGTAGTGAGAATGCACACAATTCAAAAGAGGTGTAGAATACAGCGTTTTGATAGGTTAACAGTGTAAAGAGACTGCCTAAATGGACCAATGCAAGAAGAGGACAATATGACACAATTCAAACGATGTGTAGAATACAGCATTTTAATAGGGTAACAGTGTAAAGAGACTAAGTGGACCAATGCATGAATTGGTGAATTGTATGGTAATGTACATCCAGATACCTTAAGGCAGCTTACCCCTGATACCTCCACATGTTGTAACAGCCTAGGTATGGTATGATGCATCCCCCCCTAGATTCAATAATACAGGGCCATTTACCACTGTTACATGAACTGGCATCTGGAGTGCATAAGGGCACACATGTATTGTGTAGGTGAAGCCCACACATATATGGAACCAACCTCACAGTATGGGTGGGGGACACAACAGCAGTGGACTGATGGCAGGAATGGCAGCATGACATACTCACAGCCCACAACATAACAACCCCAGACACCATGTCATATGTACAAAGCCTGGTATGTAGGTGGAGGACAGGGGCTGGAACACAGGCCCATATGTGTAAAACTGTTGTCATACACTAAGCAAGTCGCTGGTGTTACAGGATAGTCTGCAACATACCCTTAGTCAGGAATATGAAGTTAGAAACAGAAATGGATGTAACCATGTACTGATAGCACTGAACACACACACTGCCAGTTATATATATGACACAAGACTTGTGTGTTGGACAGACAAAAAATAATAAGTACGCCTCTGGCCATCTAGAGAAAAGGCCCACAGTTGAGAGCTATGCAGACAGACTGCATTCCAAGTTAAACTAGTATGTATACACAAACCCTGGAATACTAGTGCTATACAATGCATCCAGCAACACTACTCACACTCTGTCATTAGTTCTGGAACCTCCTACAAATATGTAGCTGGCCTGAGTGTGCAGGTTCTCCTGTAAGAGGTATTGCTACCTGCTGTCTGTAACACTGATGCCCACACACACAGGAAGGATTTCCATCATACAGGAAAGGTAAAGGGACCAAGCCCACATGATGTAGGGATTTATAGTAGTTGGTTGCCATGACAGTGGTAATTGGAAGTACTACACAGCATGCTGCATGCAGGTAGCAAGTGGAGGATAATGATTGGTGCAGTGGCCATCACCTGATCATGTGCATCAACTACAAAGTCCATGCTGCAATCTATGCAAAGCATATCATTCCATTTACTGGAGAGAGACTGCCAGTGAGAGAGAGAGAGAGAGAGAGAGAGAGTGTGCATATAAGGCACAGGAAAAAAGAAAAAAAAATATCCAGAATAGTCTGCATTCCCAGAACAGGTATGTGAAGTATATATGTATATAATTGACCGTAGTACATAGTCCATAATAATGGGATAGATGATGTGAAATTATTTATATATGTCTTCAGGTGCTGCTGTTGTAATGATGTTCAGCTGAACAACTGCTAAGGACAATAGAGTCCATCCCTGTGGGTAGTGGGCCATACCTGTCAATCATGCAGAGCAGCACAGACTGATAAGATGTAAGCCATCATAGTATGTATGTGTAATGGGAAGTATGTATATTACTGTGGCCAATACCTGGTGGTGGACGTAATGCCATAATGATGGACACGTGGGTTCCACAGCCCACCTCTTGCAGGATACTCAGGTTAACCTGTTATTGTAGCATGTAGGAATGCCATAGGTGTGTAATAAGGTTACCTACAATCTGGCCCTACATATATTCCCTTAATGTCAGGTGGTGTCCATATGTGGCACCTGTCTGTGTTGTAGCAAGGCAGAACAGTGCAGCTGTGCAGGAAGGTGTTTTGAGATTGTGGATCTGATGTCTGAATGTACCCCACATATAGGTATGCATATGTGTGTATATATATATACATATATATATATATATATATATATATATATATATATATATATATATATATATATATATACACACATACACATGTATGTCCAGAAATATACAAATACCCATGTGTAGACATATATATGAGCACATACATACATCACATATATCTACACATATATAGATATATATCTATATGCATGTCTACATATATACAAACACACACACAAACATATATGTATGTAAATATATATCCCCTATATTACTACCACAGTGCTGCATGCTATGTGCAAGGAAACAGCACACATAGCAATACACATAGACATCTAATGCTGTTAGTGTGTGCAACATGGATGGGTATGTCACATATGAACCCCTTGTTGGGACCACATTGCCCTTGTCTGTGAAGTATGGAATGGGAATATGGGGAAGTATGATAGGTATAGTTGTGGAGGTGGTCAGGGTTGGTAGATATAGAGGACAGCCTACAGGGGTGGTATGTGACACATGTGGAGGGTAAACATCCTGGATGGTGTGTGTGGTCTGTGATGTGGACACCCCATGGGCCCCAGTATGGACACAATGGGAATAAGCCTCCCACCCACTGCTACTCACAACAGCAGGCCATGTCCTGAAGGTGCCTGGCCTGGAGGCTGAGCAGGAGGAGCATGTGGGCCCTGCAAATGTGTGCTGGGTGCCTCAAGGTGATGTAGCACATCCCACATGTGTCTGTGGAGCCTTTTATGGAACAGACACTGGACCTAACCTCAGGGGACAGGAACATGTCTGTGTGTGCCCCCACGGGGGGACAACATCCCCTGGGTTGTTCCACCTGATGGTATTGCTGGATCAGTACATGAGGAGGCCCCAGGATGGGTCACATGTGATGTGGACTGGTAATATGGGCAGATGAGTTTGGAGAGATGGTTCTGCTGGACAATAGTACATATACATGCTATTGTGTCACTGTTATACAACATATGCCGGTTGTAATAGTCTACACAATCCCAGAACATGTCCAACAGCATGCATAGATAACCGCAATATCACAGAATGTCAGATGTGCACCAAACACATAACAAGCATACCACAGGCATATACGAAACCATTGTGGCCCTGACAATGGCATGCAGGTGAATAGTCTGTAACAGGCCAGCAATGATAGTGTCCACACAAGGAACATGGCTACAAACACATTACACAAAGCATGGTACAGTACAATATCTGCCCCACTGGTAGGTATGCATGTGAAAGTACAGGACATATGTCACATATTGGGCTCATGTACTGTTAAGATATGCTGTGATGTGGTCCCATGGCAGATCAAGGATGGGTGCATCATATCAATAAGGGTGTGTACACCCCCCCCATAGCCATGGTATGCTCTTATGGTTGTCAGTGTAAGAGTATTGGATTGGTCATATATGGTCCACTGATGTTGAGAGCTGTGAATCACACATTAGGCTTTCACAAATGGCATCTGTCCACATATCATCCCAAGTATGTGTTGCTGGAAAACTTAGGGGCTGTGAACATTAAAGCTGACATAACTGGCATGGTAGTACACATTCAGCAATGGGCTGTACACCTTTGATGTCTGGTGCACAGTACATGGCAGGGTGCAGAACAGGAAGACATCAATACTGTGTACATGGGTGCAGTGGTATCCAGGGGAAGAGGTTTCACCTAGTGACACAGCATATCCATCACATACATGTATACTGTTGCTAGCATGGATTGACTATAGCTGCACTGCATGCTGTTGGATACCATATGTTATGCATGTTGACAGATGGGTAATAGGTGTACCGTGTGTATTAGCATTGTGCAACCTCACCTGTATGTGTGTGTGTGTGTGTGTGTGTGTGTGTGTGTGTGTGTGTGTGTGTGTGTGTGTGCATCCTGGTGGGTAGTTAGTTTGTCTGTAGGGTCACTCTGGTGAAGTGGAGGGAGGCTGATGCATGCAGGATGCTTTTGTGCATGTGTATGTGTTTGTGTGGCTGGCCATGTATGCACATGTGTGATTGTGGGGATGTTCATATAGCAGTGTCTCCCTCTGGGATCATGCAGTACATGGACATGGACTGCCACATTACACATCAGGAATACTTGTCATGTGTGTAATCACAGGATAGCTGATAGTATAATATGGTCTGTAGCATGGAACAGGCATTGAGAGGGAAGGTAGACACCAGGTACATCCTTAATATTGCATTCAGCAGAGAGGTCACCTACAACCCACGTATGCAGCACTACAGATGCATTGGGGAAGTACTAGTCAACACCATGGAGTGCATCCATATATTACAGTTGTCACATGATAGGATGATTGAGCAGCATATCTGGCATGTACTGAGCATTGCATACACATGACACACCAGTGTGTGATATTATGGATTGAACATAGTAGCCCACACATATAGGGGCCATGCTCATGATGTCTGGACATAAACAGGGTGAACACTGAATGACAGCAGTGAGGCCATGTAAAACCACTCCACTCAGATCAAGGAGATAATGGAGTCACAGGTCTTGTGCTGTGATCACTTATCTAGGCATTTTGAGGAATGATACATTAATGAGTGGTATTAATGAGTGTATGCTACCAAGTGTGATGCAGGATGGGGAACTTATGGGAATAAACTTTGGACTGTCTGTAAAATTACAGACAGGTAGGTATTAAGGTGGAATGTGTGTGTGTGTGTGTGTGTGTGTGTGTGTGTGTATGTACTGTTATGCAGTGCTGTACAGGATTTAAAGTGTGTTCCTTGTTTTCCCCCACTGGTGGCGAGGGGGGGTCAGGGTCCCTCCTGCATGCAATCTGATGTTGGTGTCCATGCAGACACATGAAGATGATGAAAGTACTGTTGAGGCACAGGTGGGGTTGTCAGGGCCCAACACTGCACCATCATTTGACATCCCCCTTTTAGCCACCCCATCCCCGTACTCATTTTCAGTGCCTATACACACCCCATCACCAGAGGCCATAGCGGAGGGACAGCTGGCATTTGGTGGCAGTGCACAGGAAAGTGTGCTAACCATGCCTACTGGTCACAGCAGACATAGCCGGATGTCTGGCAGGGCACCACATAGGCAGATGTCCCAGGGTGCTTGTTGTATGGCTGCTGGACATCATGCCCCTGGCAAAGGCGACATAGCTGGTACCAGCAGGAGCATGTTTCAGGCTGTCATGGTGATGCAGGCACATATGAAACATTACTCCAGACAGGTCCTGAGGCTGCAGAGGGCTGCTCTCACATCTGTAAGCAACAATGTCCATGAACTGTCTGGTGCCATTCGTGCTTATACTGAGCTCATGGATAGATGGATTATGAGATGATGGCTCTCATCAACCATGGTATGTATGTGCTTGATCATGTGGTGGGGGTATGGTGATGGCCGCATGGATGTAGGCCAGCAACACCAATACCTGGCAGTCAACGTGGGTATGCTAGGACACTAAGGGGCTCCCGTAGTGGCAGTACCAGCGTTTTATTTTATTAAAGAGTTTTATTTTGTTACTATAGATGTATGTAACTTGTTCAGTGTGATCCCACACGATGTATGTTTAGAATGGTTGGAGGAACAGCTTTGTGTCACCGGGGTTTACGAACAAGATGAAGTTAATACATATGTTAGATTAATGGATTTAGTATTAAGAAACAATTATTTATATTTTGATGGCCATTATTTCAAACAATCTTTTGGTGTAGCTATGGGGGCAGCTTGTGCCCCCACCTACGCCAATCATATTATGGCTTATTGGGAAAGAAAGTATGTACACAAAAGTGAATACAGTCCATATATTAATATGTATTTGAGATTTCTGGATGATATTTTTATCATTTGGACAGGGGAAAAATTATTATTGGACAATTTTCTTGACTATATTAACAAATCGGTTTGGTTTCTAAAGTTCACTTATCAAATTAACACTGAAAAGGTAGATTATTTGGATGTAAGTCTTATATATGATAAACAAGAAGGTAAGGTGAAATCAACAATATTTAGAAAACCTACCTTCTCAAACTCATATCTACATTATGATAGCTGGCATCCTAAGCATCAGAAAAAAGCTATAGTGAAGGGGCAGATGGTTAGGGTTGTACGTATGGTCAGTGATAATGTGGACTTTGAGAATGAATTAGAGTTTGTTATAGAAATGTTTCTTAATAGAGGGTATCCGGGAAAATTATGTGAGGATCTGAAAAAGAAAATTGTTTGTAAAAGAAACAACAAGATAATGGTTCCAATTATTGCATCAAATATAGATCAGTTTGGGTATTCCAAAAATAATAGTGAACAAAATACATTTGGTAGTGATACTATTTTGTATATTTTAAAGTATAATAGGGATACTGAGTTTTTAGTTAACATTGTTATGAAATATTGGGGGATATTTCACAAAAATAAGGTGGAACAGAGGCTCTTTTCATACAAGCCCAAATTTGTTTTCAAGAAGGATATGTCATTAAAGGATATTTTTGAAAGGAGTATGGTTGATACAAAGGTCATAAGTAACAAATGTAAGGGTAACTATAAGTGTGGTAGATGTACAAAATGCAAACATATTTTGACATCAGGACACAAAATTACTGTCAACCATTGTGACATTAAAATTAATGGACATTTTGACTGTCATAGTAAAAACTTGGTATATTTGGCAAAGTGTCAAGAATGCAGGGCATTTTATGTAGGTAAAACCTGTAGAAGGTTTAGGGACAGAATAAAAGAACACATTCTGGATATAAAACATCAAAAACCGACAAATGCCTTAGCAAGACATGTCATGGCCAATGGTAGACACAATTTTAAATTTTGTGTAATTCAGCAGGTGATTTTTGACCAACAAGGAAGAATCACCCAATACCACTTAGATATGAGCGAGCTCACATGGCATCTCAGACTTGACGCCTACCATGACCCAGGCTTGAATGAATTTATTTCAATCAAGCCCTGGCTTAGGTTGAAAAATATTCAAAACATATAGTTTTTAACAGTTAAGCACTAGACGTAGATTACTAGATTAGATTTAACCTCAATAAACTTAACAAAATCAATATTTTTTATTTAGGGTATGTGTTATCAGTTTAGAATTGTTCAACCATCACACAATATAATTTTATGAATTTGTTATAGATTTTATAAATTTTGTAGAAATTACATCTATTTAATATACACACAAAACATACACATTTTGTTTAGGTAGGGCATTAATTTACATAGGGTTGGTTGAACTATTGTAGGAATATGTATGTATATTATTTTTTAAGTTTTAGAAGTAACACAATAACTTTGTAAATGGACATGAACTAAACAAATTGAGTTATTTATTATATATTTTTCATGGCCAGTGGATGTTTTTTGTAACTTGTCTTTTTAAAATGGGTTAATTGAGTGTAATTATTCAATTTGTTTTGGTATAAATTAGTGGTACTACTTCACCAATCTGATGAAGTCATTTCCTTGGGACGAAACCTGGGTTATTGGTGAACTGGTGCTGCTACCTTGGTGTGTTCTCTGTTTTTTGCATTTTGATTAAACCTGGTTTTACATCTTTGGCAGTTTGTATTCGTTTTTCTAGTTTTTTATAAACAGGGTGAACACTGAATGACAGCAGTGAGGCCATGAAAAACCACTCCACTCAGATCAAGGAGATAATGGAGTCACAGGACTTGTGCTGTGATCACTTGTCTAGGCATTTTGAGGAATGATACATTAATGAGTGGTATTAATGAGTGTATGCTACCAAGTGTGATGCAGGATGGGGAACTTATGGGAATAAACTTTGGACTGTCTGTAAAATTACAGACAGGTAGGTATTAAGGTGGAATGTGTGTGTGTGTGTGTGTGTGTGTGTGTGTGTGTGTGTGTGTGTGTGTGTGTGTGTGTGTGTGTACTGTTATGCAGTGCTGTACAGGATTTAAAGTGTGTTCCTTGTTTTCCCCCACAGGTGGCGAGGGGGGGGGGTCAGGGTCCCTCCTGCATGCAATCTGATGTTGGTGTTCATACAGATACATGAAGATGATGAAAGTACTGTTGAGGCACAGGTGGGGTTGTCAGGGCCCAACACTGCACCATCATTTGCCATCCCCCTTTTAGCCACCCCAACCCCGTACACATTTTCAGTGCCTATACACACCCCATCACCAGAGGCCATAGTGGAGGGACAGCTGGCATTTGGTGGCAGTGCACAGGAAAGTGTGCTAACCATGCCTTCTGGTCACAGCAGACATAGCTGGATGTCTGGCAGGGCACCACATAGGCAGATGTCCCAGGGTGCTTGTTGTATGGCTGCTGGACATCATGCCCCTGGCAAAGGCGACATAGCTGGTACCAGCAGGAGCATGTTTCAGGCTGTCATGGTGACACAGGCACATATGAAACATTACACCAGACAGGTCCTGAGGCTGCAGAGGGCTGCTCTCACATCTGTAAGCAACAATGTCCATGAACTGTCTGGTGCCATTCGTGCTTATACTGAGCTCATGGATAGATGGACTATGAGATGATGGCTCTCATCAACCATGGTATGTACGTGCTTGATCATGTGGTGGGGGTATGGTGATGGCCACGTGGATGTAGGCCAGCAACACCAATACCTGGCAGTCAACGTGGGTATGCTAGGACACTAAGGGGCTCCCGTAGTGGCAGTACCAGCCCTGGCAGTGCAGGGGGTGCTGTCCACATGACAGCAGGCCACATGCATGTGGTTCTAGCCAGTCCCAGGAGGGACCTGGTACCAGCAGACATTTGTCATTGGCAGGTGAGAGTAGCACATCAAGGCCTGTACCTGGACGTGCCCATGGAACCCCTGGCAAGCACAATCCACGTGTCCATGGCCGGAGGCATGGTCTGCAGCTGTCCATAAACACCTGTGTAGGGCAGCCACATGGCAGAACTGTGTGCATTCATACCCAGACACTATACAAACACACCTAGGGCAACCCCATACCTACACACACCACATCATCATGACCAACTCACCTCAGTACACCCCTCCCCCACACACATGGTGTCAAATGTATGGCCCACCTTCAGCCTCTGGCAAACAAACAACGCACCCTGTGCATATAATGATACCTGTGGCACATCCCTGTCATCCATACCATCAATGCAGGGACAGGCTAATATGGTTCTAATGCACATGGTGACTGTGCTACAGTGTACCACAGTACTACAGTGTAACATGTTGTATGGAGTAAAGTGTAATGCATATATGTCAGGTAGTGTAGCTGTCCAGCAAGGATGCATTATAGCTGTTAGTAACACTGGTTGATTGTGGTCTCTATATTGTTATCCATTTGTGTTGTCGGTGTACATGTGTCAGCACGAGGATGGTCTTCAGTTATATTCCACAATGGGGTATGGCACTGTGGTAGCAAATATTTAACTAATATATTTGTCTATTTTAATTATAACTGGACGCTATATTATGTTTCAACTTTATTAAGACTATAAGTTGGTCTAAAATTATAAAGAATTTTTATGAGGAACCATTTCAATTTTGTGGTATATTATTATAATTAATTATATGTGTTCTTTATATATTAATGCTAAGATTTTGCATTAAGTTAGTTTATTATATGATGTTAATAATAATATGCCCGTATCATCTTTATGTAGCTTATCTTGGCTTTGTCCAGATGAATATACACATTTTTATGTTTTTGCACCATGTAATCTATCTGCATGTTCATAGGAAACTTAGCCCATTCTATGTAGGAAGTCTATTGGCTTTTCATTATTTATTATTCAATGCCAAAAGCTATTTTTCATGCTGTCACATTTATTTCTATTATTATTGGTATTAGTGTTCAGTTTAATTTTTATGATTTAGTTTTGTGTATTGCTGTTTAAGGACTAGGAATATACCATTTCCTTTATGGGTTGGGTAGTTTTTTCATTGGTTGTATGAGTCTATAAATATTCATGACTTTGAACATTTATTGTTTTGACTAAGTATCACTGAAGAAGGCATTTTTTGCCGAAACCGGTCTGGTTAATAAAGTCATGTTTGTCATGTAACCCTCGGGGTTTTTCGTCTATTTTTTACTTTGATTCACCTTTCTGCTGGCCTACAGTGGTTTTCGTATGGCACTGTGGTGACAGCATGGCTGTGACATATCTGGGGCAGAGTTGAACACATGTCACAGGTTAGAATAACATTAATTGCCTGTGCCACATGGACAGCTGACCCGCTGGGGCATGTATACCCTGCAACCTAATATAGACCCATCCACATACACGCACACTGTTACTTGGCAACACTGGGACTACACTCCTACCTAGGTAGGTAGTGATACTGAAGTGTGTGGCTTACATTGCACACACAACACAGTGTTTAGGGTGAGATGTGTCCCAGGTTACATGCAGAACATCACCAGACATGTACAGTATGCTAATGGGAGATGTAATGAGTGTATATGGACAATACATAGTGTGACATACCTTCATATACACATTAACAGACACATAACAGGCATACACATATCCGAGAGACCAGGGCCTATCACTGCTAACTAACTTGATAGTGTCTCCAATGTGTTACAGGTAGGCTACACACAGCACATGCATAACTGGCCTGGATTGTGGTATCAGTTACCTGCATGGTTGATGGTGACAGTGGTAACCATAACGTGGTACATGGGAAATACACCGGGTGTACCTTGGTGTATTGATAGTGTACACAGCACCCACATCCCCCAGTGGATATTGTACTCCCTGAAACACATGATGACTCTCTGCTATACCCACCATCACACATTGGCCATGACTGCAATACAACCCACAGTATACCCCAACAGTGGTACTACAGGAATATGCATATAATGCACATGCCACATGCATAGTAGGGTGTTGAATTGTCATGTCTCACCCATGGGCAGCAACAACAATATCTGTACTATTTTTGGCAATGGGTATTGTAATAGGAGTATGTGGCCTTGGAATGCTGTACCCTGCAGATATATGGACATGCACACATACACACACTTGCCAGAACACAATGAGTTTCCCATGCCTATCAACCCATTTGTACAACACTGTTGTGCTAGTACTGCAAGGCTCATGTAGCCGGTATGGAGAGGAGCTTAACAGAGTAAATGTAATGTCCCATACAGCAGCAGCCACAACAGATGGCAATGGGTGTTGCAGTGGTTGTAAAGGTCCTCATAGAATTCCCAAGTACAGGTGTGCTAACATACAGACACTGCTATACTCACTCATGCAGACATACACATATGTCAGTGTAGGAGTGCATCACTGCAGGTGGTCATAGCTGTGTTCCTAGCTATTGTCCAAGGAGAGATGGGTTGTGTAGGGGTTGTGTGCACAGTGATATACTGGCACCTGCCAAGTGGCAGCAGGCAATCTATCGACCAACACTACTGTGGTGACCCTCAGGGTGAGAATGACATGCATCAGCCAATCCTCCAGGTGCCTCATGCACATGGCCACTGAGGTGATCAAGTTGACATGTATGCAACATGCATTTCAACACATGGTTAATGTCTGTGATGGAGACCTGTACCCAAGCATGCTCTGTTGACTGTGGTAGTGTAGTAGAGGTACCCGTGGCATGTGGTGCATACAAGGTGTCATCTCCTATATGTGCCAGTTCTTACACAGCTGAGCAGACATATCAGTGTCAGTCAAGCTTAGGATTCCTGTACATATCCCAGCTGGATACCTGCCATCTGCACTTCTGTACAGGGACTGACAGTCATCAGATTGTCAAGTAGCTATGCAGTAGGATGAGTGTGTTGACAGATAGACATTTGACAACAATATGTATGCCATAACTACATGTCAGAAGCCCTCACTAACATGTGCTGTAGAGACAGTAGTCTACAGTTACATTCCGCATGTCAGACCATTACCCAGTAGGGGTTATATACTGTGACACAGCTCACACACCAGGGATAGAACAGGAAGGCCTCAGAGTCCAGCTATGCCTGCAGGTGTACCTGTTGTCAGTACTACATTTAGCACTCTGCTCTTGCCTGGGTAAGCACTGTCAACAGTAGTACTGCCATGATACACTACATGCAGTGTGACAGCATGTACCCTGGGCTACTACCCCTGTATATAACACATTCACATGGATAACAGTGCTGTACTGGCTTCATATACATCTGTGTCCCACAAATGACACTCACACCCCTTGCTACTGTAATGACAGCACATAGGCATGTATTGTACATGGCATTACATACACTTATTACAGATGTCATTGCCCTGTTATGTTATCAGACTGGGTGGTGAGAACTGGTTACCAGGGCTAACCCATGCTCAGCAAGTATCAACATTGCTGCAATATAACAGCTGAGCTGATTTGCACACTGGTAAGGAAAGCCTACACTGTGTAAGCACCTATACATTTACCCATAGCTTAGCACAATAGCTTTGTGCAAACCTGCTTAAAGCTGCTCAAAACTGCCTTAACCACAATGTATCTGACAGCCCTCATTCTGCCCAGCAACAAAATGAACAGCCCTTGCAGGTCTTGTACCCAACACCCTGTACACTATAGTCACAACACTTAACCACTACACCATAACCACTGTGAAGACAACTGTTGTTTTACCAATATACCTGTCAATACACATATTGAGTAGTATTGTAAAATTGCCTTTACTGTCACAATTGTGTAGTACTTGTTATTAATATGACTGTTGCATCACATATGCTGTTTTATCATAATGTACACATAGTAGATACATATGGTGAGATACATCTGGGAGTGCATACACAACCGTAAGGTTTACACATGACAGGAATATGGATATATACCTATAATAGGTCAATATATGTCTACATGTACATACACATGTATACTCACACATATGTCTGTATACACATCTGTATAATGCAACATATATATGGCCATGTGTACATCTCTTCATATGTACATATATGTATATATATATATATATATATATATATGTATGCAAAAATATATGTATATATAGCTATATATATATATATATATATAAATATATATATTTATATATATATATATATATATATATATATATATATATATTTATTTATATATATATATATATATATATATATATATATGTGTATATATATATATATATATGTATATATATATATATATATATGTATGCAAAAATAGATATATGTATATATAGCTATATATGTATGCACATCCTATGTGTACAGATATGCCTATTTATGTGGATATATATGTAAATATCTATAACTGCCTATTCTGAAATACCTATTACTGTCAATATATATGTAGATATTCATACGTATATGTGCATATGTATCTCTATCTGTATATAGGTAGACATATATTGCTGTGTATATGTATATATCTGAGTGTTTTATATATGTATATATATATATATATATATATATATATATATATATATATATATATATATATATATATATATATATATATGTATATATATGTACATATACATATCCATCTATGTATGTCGATATGTCTATGTGTACATGTCTATATAAATATATGGATAATTATATATACATATATGTTCATCATATGTCCTGAACATGGAGTGGAGCCCTACCTACAGTAATGATCCTGTGGAATACAGCAGAGATATGGCCAATATATGTGGACAGTCTGACACACTCTGGTCAGTCCAGAGGTATACACAGAACCCCTTAGTGCAAGACATGTGGACCAAGATTGTCAATGTGGATGTCAACAGCCATGTAGATGGGTATATCATGTAAATACTGGTATGCATTTGCCCCCATAAGTTATGCATTCACACACCCTGTCTGCCCTGACACATAATAACTGCTGGTACAGAGGTGCCACGGCCACATACTGCCCACTAGTTAGTGACATACATCTGTACAGCATCCACTGCTTTGTCTGACATACATGACTGTTATAGTGTATGTATAGTATCTAGACATAACATCTCATTGGGTAAGTACACTAAGCTGATAGGCATGTAAAACAACACTGTGCAGGCTACAGGCAGACTGCCACAACACTGCATTACATTTCCTATGGAGGAATACACATGTACCTGCATATATAGCATGCCCTACAGGCATGTCACAGCACAAAGTAACAGCACCTGTGTGAAAGTGCATAACCACAGCCAATCTGAACACAGCTATAGCCACATATGGTAAGCTAACGTAATATTACAGTATCTGGACTATCTGATCAACACCATCCTCATATGTGCTACTCACACACTAACCCTACATATACTGGACCGCTACACAGTGTGGTCCAATGCCTGTCTGTGGTATGGGACATGTGTGTGTTTGAACCTACAAACATGTAAGGTGATAAGGTAACATACAGTGGAGCAGCATGTAACATCAGATAGAACAGGACCAAGAACAATGACATCTACCACAGTCTCTACACAGGCCAAGGTACATACTTACAATACACACACTGTCGACAATCACCATAAGTACACAGACCTTAGTACTGTACACACAACCACAGAATGCCCAGGTTATGTCCTCAAATATAACCCCTACTATACATATCATGTGTAGCAGTCTAATATCTCACTGGCTTGTTATCAGATATGATGTCAATAAATATGATGTACAGAACATATGCACCTATTACTGCATGATATATACAAAGGTTTACAGAGTTGTGGCTGGAGGCACAAACACAGGGCCAATATTGACATGTTGCTGTGATAATCTCATATATTTATGGTTGTAACAGGGTTTGTTGCAACATATGTCCTATGAGGGATATGAAGACAGTAACTCTCATGGCTGTCACCATGTTCTGACTGTGATCCTCACACTTTGCTTCTGCAGTTCACATATTGGTGCTCTGTGGGTAACACAAGAAACAAAATGTACCACACACTACCCAGTCTGCAGATGACCCTACAGATTAGGGTTTCCTCATAAACATAGCACTGACATGACAGGTATAAAAACATGTAGTACAGCCATATCCACACACACCCTGTTAAATCAACATTACTCCAAATGCAGTATAGCAGCACTTACATTCTGTAGTCATGTCAGGCACTTCCCCCTCCTGTGTGTTCGGCTGCTTCCACAGTGTATGTTGTTAGAGGTAAATACCCAATCCATCTATGATGCTGTTTGCCAAACAACAGCTCTAGGTCCTGCTCACAGTGAATGAAAAGGCCCAACACCAACATGATGTTACTCGATACTGGAGTGCATTTCCATGCAACTGGCAATGGGAATGTTACCACAGCTGTTCCACATGCAATCAGCTAGAGGATGGCTGCAATTCATGCAGAGGTCATCAGCTGATCATGAGCATCACTTACAAACAATACACATGCTGCTGCCTAAGTAAATCATGTGTAAGTCTCCACATCCACCAGATAGGTAGTGAGAGAGGCAAACAGAGGCAAAGATAAGTCACGGAGGGGTGGGAGAGTAAAACTTAAACATGTCTGTGCCTCACACCTACCAGTACAGAGTATCAATCCCCCAACTGACTATGTATTGTTATCACATGTCTGTGCAGATATTGGATGTGCCACGTAGGTTACATGTTGAGGAGCCTTCCAAATGTATATGTGATGGTGAGTGACATTTGCAACAGTGATATAGTAGCTATACAATAGGTGTAGTACATGTGCCCTTCCACATGAACAGGTGTCAGCGTCAACACAACCACACTCTCTCAGAGACCCACACACATTGACACACTTGGCAGGGTCAGGAATACAACTCCTCACTAGTTATAGTGCCACAATATAGTACTGTGCAGGTATCACATGCACCACAGGAGTTATCAGGAGGTTATATGGGCCAAGGGTAGGTGGAGGTGTCTGACATCAGACAGCATGCTTCAGTATGCCAATGGGGGTTGTAGTGAGTGTGAATGTGGTCATAGGCATCATACACGACACACACATACACATGCACACACACACACACACACACACACACACACACACACACACACAGACATAGGGCGTCAGTACTGACATGCATGGATGCATTGCTTCATGGGTGTGTAGTGGTTGACTGTGCCAGATGGCTATACAAGGCTAGGTAATGGGTACACCTTGACAGCAGGCCACATGACAATAGTTTGCAGTGTGGCTCAGGGGTGTAGTGTCTTGTATTCACCATCCAGTCACCTGGGTAACTATTGTGTGTGGCCATTGCTGTGCATTGCTTGCCATGTATGTGTTCCTTAGTCCATGACATGGACGGTGTCTGGGATGTGCACATGCCCCACAAGCATGTACAGTGACATGTGGAATTGTACCTTGGGTGTCTGGCCCATATTGTGTACACAGATTGTAATCATCAGATGTGCCAGTCCTGGCCTCATGTGGTGGGAACTGGTAATGAACAGCAGGTTGACCCTTCACCTACATTGATAGCTTGATACAGGTATTCCCTGGTGTCAGTGGCATCTGTCCATACAGGGCATGTGTTTAAGGCATGGTATGTCCTTTGTGGGTCACATTTGATGGCACCACAGGTGTTGCAGGTGTCCAGTGGGGAACATAGTAAGGTGCTCTGTCTGCACGTACATGCCTATTGGACTGATGGACAGGGTGCCATACCCTCTGTATCCCACTTCAGTCACACCATGGTTACTATCAGTGGGCAATATGCAGGGTACTACCAACATAGCGGTTGTTGCCTAGGCAAGTGTGTGTGTGTACAAGACATGGGTTGAGAGTGTTCTCTGGGTAATACAAGGGTTGCTAATTTTGTTCACCAGGCCTTGATGTCACATGTAGGGATGTGGATTTTCACCCCAGCCTCTCAGCTATTTCACATCTGTTATCCCTGTAAGGTGGACATTGTGACAAATACTAGCGCCATCATATAAAAAATTTGCAAAACCCACTTTACAATAAGTCCAGTTGTTACACACTCTGAGCCACAGGATACAAATGACAAACACAGGCACACACACACTTGCCATGTCTGGGATTAGAACACCTACCTAATTTGTTTATTACACTACAGCACTATGTAGTTATAGGACACACCACAGAGATTATTGGAGTACTTCTTCCCCAAAGGTGTAGTTCACAGTGAATGACATCAGCAGTCTTGCCAAATTAGGGCATTTGAATTGTAGTAAGTTTGACTAGCCTAAAAAGAATTGCTCCCTACACAGACATAGAACACACACACAAATATCCACACCTGCCATGTGTGAGAATAGAACCCCTACCAGAGTTCTATATCACATTACAGCAGTACACTGTATAGGACACACCATGGAGATTACTGGAGTATGCTTTCCCCAAAGGTGTATTTCACAGTGGATGACATCAGCAGGCCTGCCAAAGTAGGGCGTCTGAATTGTAGTGAGTGTGACTAGCCTAAAAAGCACTGCTCCCTACACAGACAAACACACACACATCCACATTTGCCATGTGTGGGAATAGAACCCCTATGACAGCTCTATATCACACTACAGCATTACGCTGTTATAGGACACACCACAGACATTACTGGAATGCTGTTATCCCAAAGGTGTATTTCACAGTAAATTACATCAGAAGGTTTGCCAAAGTAGGTAATTTGAATTGTAGTTAGTGTGACTAGCCTAAAAAGCATTGCTCTCTACAAAGACATAGAAACACACACACCTGCCATATGTGGGAATAGAACCCCTACCAGAGTTCTATAACACACTACAGAATTATGTTGTCATAAGACATGCTACAAAGATTACTGAACCACTCCCTCCCCATAGGTGTATTTCACAATGAATGACATCAGCAGCCTTGCCAAAGTAGGGCATTTGAATTGTAGTGAGTGTGACTAGCCTAAAAAGGATTGCTATCTACAAAGACAGAAACACACACACAGTTGCCATATCTGGGGTTAGAACTTTTACCTAATTAGTTCATCCAACTACAGCAGCACACAGTTATAGGATGCACCACATTGATTATTGGGCTACATCTTTCCCAAATGCATATTTTAAAGTGGATGGCCTCAGCAAGCTTATCATAGTAGGTCTATGGGGAGGGCAGTGTCTGTGTATTGGCTATTACCCATTCATCTAGAGGTTGACACCACATGCGGGCACACACAGGGTTATATTCCACAGGTACGTGTATACAGCTGCTAGATGACTACTTCCTTGTACAGTCATGTTGCACAGCTAGTACTTGCACAACATAGTCTGTAGTGCTGACGGATACCTGTGGATAATGTCTACAGTGAGTGACATTTACACCTCATGTGGTTGTAGCCATTTGGCTGTGTGCTGGGTAGGACAGGCCTCATAGTGGATGGCTCCTTGTCACAGTCAGTCTCTTCCTCACATGTATGTACGTATACTTTTGGATTATTATAGTGTGTTGTCCTTGGATATATGTCTGTATTCCTATCCACTGTGTGTGCAAAGCATGACTGGTGCATACTGCCAGATATGTATGGTCCACTGTTGTTTGCAGACATGGGCTTCATTTGTTTATGTGTGTGAGCATGCCCAGTATGACATTTCAGTATGTTGTTGTCTGACATTGCCTGCATTTCTTTAAGTGTGTGAGCATGCCTAGTATGCCCTTCTGTATTGAATGTATGGATCAATTCCAGGTAGTTTGTACTCCAGTGCAGACCTTTGTGTTGTACACCTACAGGTAGCAAACTGTTTCTGCTGTGTATCTGTCAATCATTTGGCAATACGGGGACAGACTGTGCAGGGGATAGTGTGTACTGTATGTGATTGTGTTTGTGCTGATTCAGCTACATGGTACTGCTGTCAGCAGAAATATTCAGACATGTGTACTGTTATACACTGATGTTTTCTGTCCTCATGTACTGTCAGGTAGACATTCTTGCTCACAGTGATGTCTTGGGGGACAAGGGTGATTGCAGCTATGTCCGGTATTGTGGGCAGATGCCTACATATTCATGGTGAGCTATGCCACTCTGGAGGGGGAGCTGGAGACACTTGCTGCTGGGTATGTGTATCCGGTTCAGCATCTTGGTACAGTGCTGGCAGGAGATCCCCTACTTGTACATCCATAAACATGACAGTATGGCCTTATCTTGCTGTGGCAATACCTCACAGCTGTACAGAATCACACAGGTTACCCAGAGACAGGGGCCATGAGTCAGGACATTACCCCTGTTGGGGTGTATGGACAGGTATGTAGCCACCCATTTATGTGTTTTCAGCGAGGAATAGTGTGTGCACACAGCTTTGTGTCAGACCTTGCACATTCCATGCTGCCCAAGCTACCCCCCCTTCTGTTATTCTATCCTCTTCCATACATTATGCATACATTCTCTGATACTTTCCCTAATGTTATCACCACATCACAGCTGTGTTTTGGTGTTGGTCCACAGTTCATGCAGTGGAACATGGTGCACATGTTACTGTGGTTTGTCCACATGGCCTTGCATATGGCTTATGTGGAGTGTGTTATATTGTTATTTGGGTGTCCATGACATGACATGCATTGGTAGTATGTGTGAGACACAGGCCTTTGGCAGAGGCCTGTGGGCCATTTGGTGTTAATGCGGGCCAGATGTGGCAGGCCGTTGCATTCTGTCAGTCCTACGGGTCTCAGACCACTGTACAGTATATTTGCCTGGGGTGACAGGGTAGGTGTGCTAGGTGTTCATGCCAATACCTTCTATCAGTCTTGATCAGGTGGTGTGGATGCTGGCAGGGTGCTAACTATGGCTAGGAACACACCTGCATGGGACACCTGCACTGCATACTGCATTCTTTTGCTATTGCCAAATACAGGTGTAGTAATATTATACCCATTCCCCAAAGCAGAGATATGACCAGAGAGGTACCTGTGGGTGGTGTTTGTGTGAGCTGGGTGCATGTGTGCTATGGACACTACTTGCATCTGACACACAGATATGCATGGGGCATTCCAGTTGTGGTGGCATGTGCAGGTGCATTACCTGTTTCCCAATACATCAGTCCTACCTCCTTTGTGATCTGCAAGTGTTTGGGCAGACAACACCAGTATCCCCTACTACAGGACCAGATAATGTGATACATACCTGTATGTACAATTCCAAGGGTGTGTCCAGTTCACAGTTACACAATATATACTGTATGTCTGGGGTATTTTCCCCTGTGTACTGCTTGTATATCTAGCCCAACAGCCATGCCATGTCAGTATTTCAGATGGTGACACATATTACCACCATACATTTACAATGGCTTACTGCTACCATGTGTTATACTGGTGGGAATTGTCTTTGGCATTGCAGTTGTGAGGACTTGGCCCTGTCATCAGCAGTAGTGGGCAATGGCTACCAGGTCTTACCTCAACATGCATACATACATACTGACAGCTCACACACAATATGAAACACACACCAACCTAACACACACATACCTGCATATTGTGCAAATGCTACAATCTATCCTGCTACCTTGGCCACCTCTGAGCATCTGTGCTCCACTGGTATTATACCTACACATACATGTTACTACATTTCTACATATGGTTGTGGGGGGCACACCTGACTGTTACAACGTGTGTATATTGGATTGGGGGGCACACCAGACCATTACAACATCTCTAAATAGGTTTGGGGGCACACTTGACTGTTACTACATTTCTAAGTAGGGTTGGGGGGAGTACACCTTACCGTTACTACATATCTACGCAGGATTAGGGGAGAGGGCACACCTGTCTGTTTCTACATTTCTACACAGAGGTTGGGTGAGGGCACACCTGACTTTTACTACATTTCTATGCTGGATTGGGAGAAGGAGCACATCTGACTGTTTCTACATGTCTACATAGGAGTGTGGGGGGGCACACCTGACTGTTACTACATTTCTACATAGGATTGGAGGGGCACACCTAACTATTACTACATTTCTACATAGGATTGGAGGGGCACACCTAACTATTATTACATTTCTACATAGGATTGAGGGCACACCTGACTGTTTCTACGTTTCTACATAGAATTGGGAGGGCACACCTGACTAATTCTACATTTCTACACAAGATTGGGGGCACACTTGACTATTTCTAAATTTCTACACAGGATTGGGGGGCACACCTGACCATGTCTACACTTCTATATAGGATGGGGGGGCACACCAGACACATGACCACATTTGCTATGACTGTACTGATATGTCAGGTACTCCATTTCATTCTGTATTCTAACCTATCATGTTGACTAGAGGCATATCAGTGTACTACAGGTCTTAGATTTGATTGACCTACATATTAGTTTCTGACTTCCTACCCTTCAGAACTAACATCCCACTGCCTGACCTGCTGTAATCCGTCTCTGTAGGTCTGGGGGGACGTTACCCATATGCATCATTCAAAGGCCATAGCACAGCCTTTGTTTGTATTTGTCTACACCTGTTCTGCTGGCTGAGTCGGTTGTTGGGTATGTGAACCTCCCTGACTGGCATGTGTGAGTCATATGAACACACATGTGGCCCAGCATATTTCCTGCAGTGAGTTTTGTCGCCCTGTGTAGTACTGGCTACTATAGTGACACCAGTATTTGTTACAGATCTCATGGTGCCACTATAGGTGTTTACTATCTGCTGGCATACCATTCAGCCATCCAATTCCCTTGCATGCTCACATCCATACCATAGATATAGGTAACAACACATACTACTCCATTCAGCAGTTGGTAGGTTGAGTGACTTGCCTTGTGGGTGTGTCAGTATTGAGGGTGGTGATGCAGGGCTGCCTATGTTGGATGCACATAGTACACTACCTACACATGGTTGAGCCAGGTAGTGTCATGTTTGGCATCCCTTTTACTGTATGTGCGAGTCAGAGAGAGAGGTGTCATTCCCTGGGTCCCTCATGTGTCAGTGTATGTGTTATGTGTTGCCTCTTTGCCAAGGCCAGGGCATACTGGGTACACCTCCTTCTGCCTACTGGGGCAGGCTCAGGTTGTTCCTCCTCTGAGTCACTCTGTGTCAGTCCAGGTTTTGGCAATGGTGGGGGGCTGTGTGGCCCTGCCCCATGCTAATCCTTCTGCAGCTGTTTCCGCAGGACCATATTGTGTAGCATGGCACATACAATGACAATTTGGGTACATGTAGCTTGTGAGTACTGCAAAGCTCCACTGGATCCAGGCAACAGAACCGTGACTTGAGCATCTCAAGTGCCAGATGTGGGAATCATGATAGCTTTCAGAGCAGCCAGCAGACACATTCATTATTATGCCTGGGCATAGCACATAATCTGGCAGTTGATGGAGGGGAAGCCCTTGCTGTTGATGTAGACCCTACCCCGCTCACTAGGTGGTGCTTTGATGCATATGTGCATGCAATCTATAGCACCCACTACCTCAGGGTATTCTGCTATTTGGTGGAGCAGTTGCATATTGCTGGCCAACATCTCACAGGTGTTGGGTAAATATATGTGCTCACCGGCATGTGCTGACATGGCATCTAGGAACTGGTGGAGTCCCCTGGATGCTGATCCTTGTGAGATCCCCATCATATCCCCAGTTGATCTTTGGAAGCTACCTGTAGCTAGTATTCTTAGGCCTACACATACCTTGGTATCCACTGGGATGGGTTCCCCTCTGTTAGTTCTGTGTGTTAGGCATGGCCGGCACAGCTCAACAATTTGCTGTAAGAGGTTCTTGTCCAACCTTTAGCGCTCCACTATCTCCAGCTCATGTAGACCCTTGTAGTTTACCCTGGGTCTATACACTCTTTTCCATCTCCTCACTGTAGGTTGGTTGACAACATTCACATCCTCACCACACTCAGTATCTTCCACATGTTGTTGTATGATAGCTATTACAGCCCCTATCATTTTGTTGCTATGTTTGTTAAAATTTCCCCACTTGTATACACTGGTGGTGTAGAGTATGGGAAAAACCAGAGGGAAAGGTGTTTGCATAGTTTATAGTAGTGTTCTGGGCTGGGCTGATCTGCTGCCTGTGTAACTGGCTGATTCTGATACATTTCACCTGCCAGCTATCCTAGTTATCCTAGATTACCTTCCTACTGCTGTTTTCCCTTCCCATTGCTTTCCTGTTTAAGCCTGGGGGCATTCTGCACAAACACAGTGCTCAAATGTGCACAGAGCTGCTATTTCCTGATTTATTTATTTTTTCCTCTTTAAAATCCAGTGCGTGGCATGCACACCCGCTTAGACAATGTAAAGAGTGCTAGGCAACCTCAGACATGCCCCCTTGCTTCTGCTAAGCAAGGAGCAAACCCAAGCCACAGGGCTCCAATCATGTCAGCTAACTCCTAGGCTTGCAACAAGCTATTCCTGCTCTTACACTGTTAGGTGCTGATTAGCATGCAGGGAAAATTTGGGATTCAGTATCATTCCCGTCATTTGCATAGGATTGCCTGCTAATGCATAGTTGCATGTCCCACACTGAGCCTCCCCCCTTAGCAACTGCTATTCACTGGCCATGTTGTCTTTTGCCTGCCATTGAGTATAATGGCAAGATAGAGATTTTGGTTAGAATGCTTATTTTATATTTTTTTTCTTATATTCTGCATGATCCCGTTTCCGCACAGCTGCCCTACGCTTAAACAGCCGAGATCGGCAAAAAAAAATAAAAGTTGATTTTTTAATTTTGCAAGTGTTTTCCATGCCAATGGTCTTATAGTTGGCCATTGGCATGCTTTCTTCATGATATCCATCCTTTATTTTGAGCTGTCATGTCTCCGTTTTGTAATTTGCAGAAATGTACTCCGTTACTGGCGGAGTACATTTCTGCAGATTGCACTAGTCCTGCATGTCCAGTGTCCAGCTTTCTGGATTGCAAATTCACCATAATATGAATTGATTTCTCCTGCAAATGGGGTCATTTGCATACAGGGGCTGAGTCCATGCAGGACTAGTGCAGGAGTGCTTTTGCACATCCCTACAGGTTATTCCTGGATCGCGTGGCAGACATATTGCCTGGTGGAGCTCCTGCACTAGTCCTGCACGCCGTGCAGGGTGTGCAAAATCTGGGGGACTGTCTCTTACATGTTTATTCCTATTATATTGATTTTATTTTAACGTTATCTGTCACACATTTACAATTCTTCATTTCTGACAACTTTACCTTGTGCAATATATTGGAATCATACAAAATAGTTTCTGTTGTATGGTTATTTCACCAGATCTTAAGTGTTATAGTGCTTGCTCCAAACTGACCTTATAAACATTTGTATTGCTAAATCACCCTCATTTCTATGAATAGCATATGATCTGTGCGAATTGCAAATGTGTACATCCATACACATGTATACATGCCTGCCTATGACTGTTTTGTCAATGTATTCTGTAGCTTTAGACTGCTAGCCTCTCCTTATCAGAGACTGACTACCTACCAGATCTACATGGATCCAACTCTACATTTCTTTCCACCATATTAAATGTGCAATATGCATCTCATCAATCAACATGATGGATATTTGTCTGCATATTTTTTTCTTATCTCCTTTCCCCCTGTAGTCTGCTAAACAAACTATTCCTGATGCAGTCACAACAGTATATTGTACAGTGCTAACATCATGGACATGTTGCTTCAGTCCATTTCACTACCAGTGCAACCCACTGCCCTTGTCTCCTTGGCTACTTCTCTTTTAATTGTTGCCAGTGTCCCACATCTAGATAGATAATTACTTCTAGCTCTATTTCCTGGTCCACTGTCAGTGAATTCAATCCCCAAGTTCATCCATTATTCAGATTGCTCGTTCCAAGGTGGAATGTCAATCAATTTTTAGCATGAATCATAGCTGCCATGTCCTCAGTAATTCCCTTATATGGCTGCAACATCAACTAGCCACTCCTCCTTAATTCCATCATAATGCTGGATCAGATACCTGCCACTGCTTCTCCTAGTTTGCTGTCAGGCAGACTACATATGCAAATCTCCCTGAGTTTATCACTCTACCTCACCTTACAGCTCAGACAAATTACCACATCACAGGTTCATTAGTCAAACCTAGGTATTCATTCAGAGTACCATTAGTAGCTTAACCACAATATCCCAAAATTGTAGGTGTCCATTGTCATGACTAAATTATACCTACTTTTTACCCTTTACAAAGAGGGCTTGGGGACAAGAACATGTGTGAATTTATGATAGCCTGTCTATTCATCCATTATTACACTGAAAGAGTGTTAGGGAGCTATGTTGCTTTATAGTTTCATAGAGGTATACTAGGCTAATGACCACTGGTGTCTTTTTAAGCCTAGCCATGCATCCCAAACCTCTGACAAGTTCTGATACCCTTAATAAGTGTAAGCAGTGGCTTGGCAATGAAAGATTTACAAACAGGGGTCTGGGGGATGAACCATTTATAGGCTGCCTGAGTCCATTAGAGATATAGGTGCCAAACCAAGGATAAACTTCATGTTCCCCATCTAATTATCCAAGCTACCCTTAAAAATCTGATTAGGGTGGAACACTGCATTTTATAGTACAGGCAAGGTTTAGGTCTTTAAAATGAGTAATTCTGCTGCTGTTTGTTTTGCAGATATGCAGGAGGTCCATCAGTGTGAGGTATGACAATGCCTTCTATGCCAGGCATATATTTATTTATTTATTTATTGACATTTGTTAACCGGGTTGGTCCATCTGAACCAGGAGCCCTTTTTCAGTGGCGACCCGAGGAGAAAAGCTCCAATTACATACAGATAAAGTATACATAATAGTTTAACATGCAAAAAGTACAGTGAACAATTTTAAAACAATCCATTCAATTGGAAAAACATTACAAGTTCACTTAAATTCAGACATTTCAAAAGAAAAAAATATATATATTATACTGAAGTGTGTACTGCAGAGTATAATGGGGTTAGGTAGGGTCATGGCAAGTACAACTTTTTGTCCTCATAAAGTGAAGTTTGAGTTCTTTCTTAAATTGTAAAGAGTGTGTTATATCCATCAATAGGCTGTAGGAGGCAGAATAAAGGAACAGAACAGGGCTTTGAGATGTTCTGCACAGGACATGTTACTTGTGTCCTGTACTATTTTATTAAGGAAGCTCTGTGGACATTCCATTTGTTAGATGTTCCTGATTAGATACATACCAAAAGGGGCATTGTACTCAAATACAGGTCTGATGAATGCCAAATACAGTAGTAGAACAGTGACTTCCTTTGACCTAGATGCCATACCTTTGTTAACAAGTTGCACAGCATAGGATGATTTCCTCAATTCTGTAGACCTATGATGGTCAAAGGCCAGATTATTGTCTACATGTGTCCCAAAGTTCATGACTACTGGGTCAGCTCTTAAGGATGTGTTGCCAATATGATCATTATGCATTTCTTACCATTTAGTTTTAGTCCATGGCTCTGACACACGTTATTGCCTATGTCAGCAGGGGATTCTAGATTCTATGACTGCTCCTAATTAGCAATCATCTGAAAATGTGGTCAGCCACAGGCCCTTGATGTTGGTGTTGACTTCGTAGGAGTTGATGGTAAAAATTAGCTGTCCTAAAACTGATCCATAAAGGACTCTACTTCTGAATGCTCTTTTTGTATAAGTGTACTCCCCAATTCTAACTTCCCGGGTTCTGTCTGTGAACCAAGTGGCTATCCACTGAGTGACATATGGGTTTACACCTAACCTCTTGAATTTGTCAACAATGACTGACTGGGGTGTTGTGTCAAATGTCATGGCCAGGTCAAGATGGGCAGTGTAAACCATTTTGCCTTCATCCATTGCTTTGGTGACCTTCTCAAAGAAATGTACTAGGTTGAGTAAGCATGGCCTGCCCATTACAGGACCAAACTGGATTGGGTCCAGTGCCTGGAGGTTTCCTGTGTCATTACTGATCATTTCCATGATAATTCTTTTCATGACTTTGCATATGACACTAGTGAGAATTATGGATCTGTAGTTTCCAGGGTATTTGGATGGACTGGCTTTGTGAGAGGTATGAAGGTGGCTGTTCTCCATTCATTTAGCCCAATGTCTGTTTGCAGGCTATGGTTAAATAGTGATTTGAGAGGGCCTGATAGGTCATGTTTCCTACTATTTATATTGTAGCTTGGGATATTGCCTTGGCGCACTGATGCTGTGCTCTTAGCCTTAGAGAGAGCAGTGAGGACCTTTTCCCTAGTGATAGTAGGGTTAGTTATATTTGATGGTATGTCTGGTGGAGGCTGAGGTGGCAGATGGATGGGTAAAGTTAAACTGAATTTGTCTGGCAATAGGTTTGCTATATCTTCAAGGTCAGTATAGCTGGATCCCTTAACAATGAGCTCTGCAGACAACTGTGTATTACTTTTAAGGTAGTGGACATAGTGAAAGAATGCCTTGTGGTTGTCCTTGGCCTGTGAGGCCAAATTTACCTCAAATTAGGCTTTGATCAAATTTATTTTTCCTCTGAGTTGTTTGTTTAATTTGATGGAAACACTTTTATCCTACTGGGTGCTACATCTCCCAATTTTTGCCATGATTTTCTTCCTTAGGTTATACAGCTCATTGATGTTGAGATTCCATCAGGGAGGCTTGTTTATGAGTTACTTCTGTGCTTTTTCCTGGTGGATACAGGTGCCTCTATGCAGCATTAACATGTTGGTATACGATTTCTGTGAATATCTCTGTGCAGGCAGCAGTGTTCTCCGGGTTTAGGAGACTTGAAATTTTGGCAAGTTTTCCCTTAATAGTAGGACGTTAGCCTTAGAGTGGTTTCTGAAGAATCTAGGGTTAGCTAGAGTTCCCGGTTTATTTTTACTTCAAAGGAGACTGCTTTATTGACTGACCTTACCAAAGAGGACACTTCACTAGGGTTGTGCAGAGCTGCCCCATATCCAGTATGTTTACTCTCCCAGTCAGAATATTCACAATGTAGTCCATGGAATTTGTGTTTAAAAAATCAGGAATCTCTGTGCCTGCACATTTGATGTTATACATAATTCTCAGTTAATAGTGGGGTAATTAAAGCCACCCATAAATATGGTATTTGGTTGGATGGTGAGTGTTTCCAGTAAGTCGAAATGTACATTATGGGTTTCCTGGATCATATAGTGGGACATATACCTTGCAAGGAGGTGGCATGAGATTTTGCCTTTGATGATTTGAACATGGAGAAGCTCAAGTGCATCCCTGGAAAAGCAGCATGAACTGTTGACTGTCTCCTTTCCTGCTAACAAAAATTGCACCCCCTTAGAATGACATCAGCAACTTACTCAATTATTATAGTCAGTCATCTTCTATTCATATTGTGGCATCAGGAAGGTGAAATGCTTCTGAATGCTAGGTTCATACCAGCCTGGGACACATGTTCTGAGAGCGCCATGATGTCTCTCTTATGTAGTCTAGGGAGGTATGTCTCAAGTCATTTACACTCACATGGGATATAACTGAGTCATACTGGTACTTGCGATCTAATGGCCTGAGTGTGTGCATAATATGGTGGATCCTGGCCCTTGATAAGCAACTGGCCATGACTGTCTTTTACTCATCCTAGTGAGAGGGATATCACTGTGTCTGACAATGGAGTCTCCAATGAGCAGAATGTTGAATTGTGTGGTGGATTGCCTTATGGATGTAGAAGTAGAGACTCCATGAGTTGTGACTGTATGAGTTGATGTTGGTGCTGTTTTGAAAAAGTGCATTTGGGGCTACTGAGAGCATTTGTTATGTGTACTTCATCTAGAAGCTCCGGCATTTAGGAAGTTTTTATTTAAGTGCCTCAGCATATGTGTGTCTATGTTTCTAGATCATGTTGTATGTGATGGGATTTAGTGTGGGCATTACTGACTACCTGATTGACACTGAGTGCTTTTATGTGAGAGCTTTGCCTGCAGTGACAATGTTTCAATACATCTCTCACACACATTATCAGTTTGTTTGAGAATTAGTTGGCTGTCAGTAAACATGAGGCATTTTCTTCCTTTCCTAAAAGAAAAAAACTAAATGAAAACTGCAGCCAAGCTAGAACTTCCAATGAGTGACCTCCCAAACCTCCTGTAACAGAGGCACATGGGATATATGCAAATAACCCTTATGAACATCAGGTGTTTAAGCTATATGGCAATTCTGATTGCCCATGACTTTAACATTTAAAGTCATTTTAATGGACAATTTCAGGCCACTAAAGCCAAACCTCACTAGCTATGGATATGCATATTTCAGCCTTGTTATGACCTCGTCAGCATAGCATAAGCAGAGTGTTTGACCAAGCATAAGATACACAGGGTTGTTATACCTAGCTGATGCCCATTATCATTAGGGTAACTGCAAAATACCCCAACTAACAAATTAAAACAAAGAGTTAGAAGGTCACACTGAAAAACCAATCAGAAAAAAATAAATGAAAACTCCAGCCAAGCTAGAACTTCCAATGTGTGACCTCCCAAACCTCCTGTAACAGAGGAACATGGGATATATGCAAATGACCCTTATGAACATCAGGTGTTTCAGCTATATGGTGATTCTGATTGCCCATGACTTTAACATTTGAAGTCATTTTAATGGACAATTTCAGGCCAATAAAGCCAAACCTCACTAGCTATGGATATGCATATTTCGGCCTTGTTATGACCTCGTCAGCATAGCATAAGCAGAGTGTTTGACCAAGCATAAGAAACTCAGGATGCCCATATCCACCAAACTGGTAACAGAGATAGTGGGAAAGCTCAGATCCATGACAACAGGATCTTTTTTATTGATTAGACTTTTGCAGTGAAAATATAAAGTAAAGAGAATCTGGTTTTCTACTCTGAATTCAGTGTTTGCCACTGCAAATTAGCTGTCCTGCATGCAGTTAGGTATTGGTGACATTTTCTGGATGCTTTTACAGGAAAAATGTCAACTCAAGGTGCTTGCATCTATAGAGGACACTACAAAAGATTTGAGGCGAAACCGCTAAAGTAGACAGTGATGATTTATGAATTAAGTATTTAGAGAGAGATTCTGAAGTTTGGATAGACAGTAGCCAATCAAACAGTACTTTCTGGAAAGAAAAGCAATTAGTTTTGTCAAGAATGATGAACAGTAGGAATTCACCTAATTATCTACTACTTGGCTATTACTAGTGCTGGTCTCAGTACAGTTTCATGCTGCTGGGATACAATGCTCCTCTGCTTCTTCTCTCAAAAGAAACAAACCATTAGCACCAATCCCAAGATGAGAAGTAGGCTGCAGCCTCTTTGATGATCACACATCTTGTTCCAGATGATGCAGAGGTCTGTAGGCTTGTTGTAGCCTTTTTCTGGTAGATGGCTTGAACAGCAAGTGGACCATTCAGGGAGGTTCCACACAGAAACTCACTGCCCAATCAGAGACAGTCAAGAATCAATGCCCTCTGCTCCTTCTCTCACCAGTATACATGCACGAAATCCAAATTGACACCAACAAAGCAGTTATCAGGCATTCTGATGATCAACAGTCTCCAGGAAATAATGTTTCTTTTCTCCTTCTTTCACCAGCAACAAAACAGAAGCACTAATCCCAAGATGACTACCGAGAGGTACAATGTGGGCTTTCTAATAATTGGAGGTCTTGGGCGAGATGTTGTAGATTTTAAAAGTAAGATGGAAAAATTAGTTAATATCCTAAGAGTTGTAGTGTGCACTAAACAGTTGAAAGAAGGTGAAAACTCAGACTTTAGCATTCTAAGGGAAGAGCCGCTAATTTTAAGAGGCGAGCCACTAATTTTAAAAGAGCAAGATAGATTGGAGGAAGGTGGGCACTTGGTATTCTGGCTCTGTGGAATACAGTGTAAATGCCAATAAATTTAAATAGCTGAAGGGTGAGTGACCTTGCAAAATGATCATTTTGTCTTACTGACAGCAACCAATGAGAAAGAAGATGGAAGGAAACATGGTTAAATTAACACAAGGGACAGGCAACTAGACAGACATCTTAGTTTATAAACATAACAGTGCCAGAGTAGGGGAGTGGGGACAATTTAATTTCTGTCTTATTCAAAACAGACACAGCTCTTGTCTCTTTCCCAGTTTAAACATCTAATGGAAAACAGAATACAACCAAAACAGTGCAATAAAAACAAACCACAATATGCAAGAGACAAGAAGACAACCAATACAAATTACAGGAAACCAATATAATAAAAAGCTGACATCAAATTCTCACTGATATTCTAATGACTCATTAAATTTCATTATTTTAAATCAGTTTTGTAGAGAGTCTGGTATGTAATATTTCATTTATTGCTTCACTAAATATGTAAATGAGATAAACTATTATTATGTTCAGTTTCTTGTCTTTTTCTCCAATACTATAAAAGCACTGCTGCTATCTAGGGCAGAACTGTCAAGTATGCCTTTTTATTAGTTAGAGAATTAAAACCATAACAAGTTTTCAAGGTTCTGATGTAGATGTAATGACATTACATTATCCCTGTTGTGTTGAGACATCCATGCACAGCAATGTGACAACTCTTCTGTACTGAACTGTTAGCTCTCTGAAGTCAAGGTTTTCATCTTCATGAGTTTTGGGTTCCTTGGCTACAAATGTGGTTCAGTAAAAATGTGCATTTTTTTTACTTAGTTGTATTAAAATCAGGCATAAAAATGTTTGCGGATATTTTATAAAACCTTTGAACCTGTAAAGGCATGTAAAATAAATAACATTAATGCAACAGATTGAACCATATCAATGCTGCTGTATCAAATCATACTAAGCTGATGTTAAATACTCAGATAATATTACTTTCAGATTAAACATTCGTATTTAAAGAAAACATGAACAAAAGCATATGAAACACAGAGATTATATTTGTGTTTACTAATGACAACTTTAATCCCGATCTGATCAGAGCTTAAGGCTTTTCATTGAAACAATAGTACATGCTGAATAAAATCAACAGACCAAAGAAGCTTTAAGCATTTCATCCTGCAAATACAATTTTTTCTTGGACATCTATTTGCAAAACATAATCCTGGGAAATTAAATAAGATTCTTATTAATGGACATAATACTTCTTTGTCCTAAATATTTATGCATAGATAACAGTTGTTGATAGCTCTCCTGTATTACTTATTCTTAAACCAGAGAGGCAAAATTGTTGTAGCTTTATTACTTGCCATTGTTTTAGCAGAATAAGAAAGGGTAGGTTATATGCATGTTCTCAAAATAGACCTTGTTGCTAAAATCACTTCAATGTAAGGAGACTGACAGTCAATGAAACGCAATGCTGTATTGTTATATACCTAACACAGAAAGCATTTATATTATATTTTAAAGCAAATGAGAGTTACTTGTAGCCATGAAATGTTTACTATAAAATTTTGAAACAAAATAGAGCAAACAATTTAAAGGGGATTGCATTGCATGAACAGTGAACTGTAGCTAATATACTTCTCTGAAGATAGTGCAGTAATTGGGTAAACAAATTTTATTCTCCACTATTAAAAACAAAGCCCATTATTAAAATTAACATTACAATTACTGAATTAAACAATTAGCTTACTGAACAATCACTTGATAATTCTACAGCTTCTGCTAATAAAATAAAAAAAAACTGGGACTGACTGGGCTATTCTAACAAAGAAATGATACTTCTGCTTCTGGCTTTTCCCAGTTAGGGGTCACCACAGTGGAACAATGGTTTGCAGAATGATTGGCAGTGGAGTATTTTAGGGTGTCAAGTTGCCAGCTCAGCGCCCAACCTTCCACAGAAGGCACACACATGCACATACTCACACCTAGGGCCAATTTAGAGTGTCCAATCCACCTACAGCATGTCTTTAGGATGTGGGAGGAAAGTGGAGCACCCAGAGGAAGCCCAAGCAACTGCAAGAAGGACATGCAAACTCCGCACAGAAGGCACCTCAGCCAAGAATTGAACCAGGGAACTTCTTGCTGCAATGCTACACCACCATGGCTGCCCAACAAAGGACATTATACTAAAGTATTTAAGTGAACAAGTATTACAGTTATACTTACAAGATACAAATACAGAACCAAAAACTGACATTACTGTTAGCAACCTGACATTTAACATCCTTAAATACATTTTGTAAGTTATGCATGGTAATAAAGTTCTTTGTTGACCTTGTTTAAGTTAATCTCTATTAAGAACTGCACCTTGCTTTGCAAACTGCCCCCCACACACACATACACAAGTGTTTACTATGATTCATGTTACAATTTTACTTTATTGAGGAAATGAATTCTACTTCCGTGCTAGCCAAATGTTTTCTCAGTTAACAGCACCATTTTTATTGAATGAATATCCCTGCATGCATCAGGAACCTGTTGAACTCAATAGTCATTTCTAGTCAATTCTATTATTTTTAGTTTGTTTACGAATCTGACTCATATGGACCCAGGGTGTCCAAGTCAAGTTGTCCTATTTCTCCTTTGCTGCATTGTATTCATATAGGATGCCATCATATTATTTTCATAGGCCAGCTTTCTCATCTATTTGATTACCTATAAGGACCTCATTTAGATATTACTCACTGATGAAATGTCTATCTTGAAGAGCTCCATGTGCGGTTGTAATTTTCATGGACACTGCAATTAAAGACCAAATTGCAGCAAAATACATCCGTAAAAATACAGCAAATGGCCATCTATCCTACTCATGTGTGTGACACATCTATATGAATGAAAATGTGGTATCGATTTGACTGCCACATAATGCCTCTATTTCCTATCAAATAAATTAAACAGATGAAAAAAAATCATAAAAGGTTTGGATGGATCAAAATTCCTTCTCTTCTGCTTTGGCCAGATGCAATTTGGTAACTCCGTAACTGCTATAACAAAAGATTGCAAAGAGGCTTAGGACCAAACATTATTTTCTGAAAATGCTTAGGTTTTGATGTGGATAGGCCCCATTCCTAAGTCAAGGCATAATTAAAGTTTTTGAAATCAGTTTTGCTTCAGTCTTTGACATATAATAGGTTCTCAGCACCCACAATGTACCCAGAATTTCAGCTATTGGGAGTTCAAAATGGGATACTCTTACTGGTAGCATATGTAAATATTCATTGTTTTTATTAGCCCAGTTGCTTCTACTTCAACTAGAACTATATGTCTCTCCTTATTCCACAGTGCAGTAGATTTTACTTGTAAGCCTTGATATTTTACAAATGTATGCCTTTCAGTTCATTAGACACTGTAATCACTGGGTGTAGCAGTTTCAATAATCAATACCATTTATGTTTTTTTCTCTCAAACTACAATATCTGGTCTGTTTTCTTCTACTTTCTTAGCTGCTAGTGTGTGTTGATCGCAAGTATTAATTACTACATCATTTTCAACAATCCCTTATGGTTCATGTTTCCAGGGTCTCTCACCTGCCCCTGTATTGTAATGTTTACTAACTCTTCAGTATAACAACGTTTTTACACAGTTTTGTCTTTCATTATACAAACATTCAGCCATGAGTGTATCAAAACCTACAGTAAGATGAGTAGCTGTTTCTAGTTCTATACTGCAGAACCTATATTTGTCTGTATCTTCTACCTTTTTTATGAATCTTGTTAACTATCTAGTATGTAATCCAGTATCTTGGGTTGACAATATTATCCTTTCATCTTTTGGTTTAAATTCACCTTGCCTGAGCTTTGTATGTCAGCTCTTGACCAAGATGTGGCTGTTTCAGTAGCTTTCTATACTTCATGCTATAATTGTGGTATTTCCATTTATCTTTTTCGCTTTTTTTTCCATATCACATTCTTTGTATTCTTTCTTTTGCTTTTTTGCACTCTCTGTTTCCACCTGTTTTTTATCAATATTTGGGTGGATTTTCATGCCTCCCTATTTCCAAAAGGCTTCTGCTAAACTAAGCAAAGAGGTCATCAAAGACTTATTTTGCTCATGTTTTAGAACTTTCAAAATATTTGGATCTGAATGATGTCAATAAATATGTATGCAATCCCAAAATTACTGATCAATATGTATAGCCAATTTCAAGGAGGCCCATGCCTCCTTAAACCAAGGGATATAGTCTTGTTTTTACTAAAAATTTTTTTTTGTTAAGATAATCTCCCAGATTCAGCAAGCAGCTGTGCAGGAATAAATTATTCCTGCATGCAGGGACCATTCCCGTACAGCATGGCAGTACACCATGCATATTCATGAAGGCACGCTGCCGTGCTGTTAAATGGACACAGATCTGTGTACGGGTGCAGGATTTGTGTCTGAGAGCACAACTCTCATAATACACATACCTCCTGCACAACAGAATTGCCATTCGGCAATATAAAGCGAGCGAGAACGCTCATAACAGACCTCACAACTGTCCCTGATTTACGTTCAGATTAGGTCTGTCCCTCTTAATCCCTTTAAAACTGGTAACTGCTGAAGAAAAGGTGGTGAATTGCCCTTAATAAATAATGATAGTAATTCAGAGGTATAGACGTTTTACATTAGAAAATCTATATTAATCCACAGTATCTTATTCTGCAAATATTTCAAGTTAATAGTACAAATATGTTAAAAATGCCCCTGATTGTCCCTGATAATTTGAGGATTTGTCACTGAGTCTGTTGATATTTGTCTCTGATTGGTTGAGAGCTATGTAATATTGTCTTACAATTTTTTTTAGCTTCGACAATAGATTTGTTAAACAAAATAAAGTTGTGGCTATGGGGGCAGCTATGGCCCAGAGCTATGCCAATTTGTTCATGACTAGTTGAGAAAGAGAATTTATTTTTAATTCTACATTTGCTAGCAATATTTATTATTACAAGCGCTTTATTGATGACTTGTTTTTTTTTTTTTTTTATGGGAAGGTTCTGAGTCAGAATTGTTGAAATTCTGTGAATATTTAAATTCTGTTACAAGCTATTTAATGTTTTCTTTTAATAGAAGTAGAATTAGTGGGAATTACTTGGATCTGACTGTGTACAAGAAAGGGGGGGAATCTTGGTTAAAATTTTTAAAAAAGATTTCCAGAGTAACATCTACTTGGAATATAGCAGTTTACACAGTATGAACTTGAAAAATAATATTGTGTTTTGTCAGCTTGATAGAATAAATAGACTCACTGATGAAGATAAGTATTTTTTGGAAGAATGTGAGATGTTAAGAAGAAAAATTTTAATCAGGGGTTACCCTATTGGGGTAATAAGTGAAGCAATAGATAAAATTAAAGCTATGAGGAAGAAAGGGACAATAAAGGATGTTGAAAGAAATAGGGAAGGAGTATATTATAATCCGAGTTTTACATTGGAAAATTCAGTAGATATGTACAGTATTAAGCAGATCACCACAAATAATTGGAAATTTTTGAAGAATTTCCAAGAGTTACGTGCTTTTTTATATGAGAGTCCTATTTTTGTCACAAAAAGAAGGAAAAGTCTTAAGGATTTTTTAGAAACCAAAAAATGTAATTCTCCTATTACTTAGAATGGGATGTCATTCAAACTGCATATTGGATTTATTGAACTTAAACTCGTCTTAAGTAAAAAAAATAAAAAAATAAAAAATATATAATTGTACAGAATTACTAAGTATTCAAAAGTAATCCAAGCAAGGCAGGCAGTCTTGAATAACCCATCTAAGTGGATTTGCCCATTGGTAAGCAATGCTGAACCTGCCTCTTTAAGCAATGCCAACCTTAGCTAAGCAGGCTTGCCTGTAGCTTAGCTTAGCTCTGCATATTCAAAACCGTCCAATCATGGTAATGGGCAGGACATTGGCTGTATTTAAACCCCACAGGTGAGAATACATCTTATAACTAGGTGCAGCTTTCCACTGTAGGCAGTATGGCAGGTATTGGTGAGAGCATGCGCTTCCGGGCGCAACGCTGAGACATTCAGGAGTCCAAGGTCATTGTAGGACTCCTGGTAAATAATCATGATGAGAGACTGCTGCAGGGCCAGTACCAGGCCTCCCAATATAAAGTGGAAGCCTGGCACTGTCTCGCCCATGATCTCACCAGTGCCACTGGTATCCCTCGGACCAGTGAGCAGGTCTGGCACTACTATGCTGACTTGAAGCAGAGGAAGAGGGAGCTCTTGGATGAGTGGGTCCAAGAAGCAAGGCAGAGGGGTGATGTCCCAGCAGTGTGTAAGTATTCATATTAATAACTGTTTACCAAAGTCCTGCCTGTGTATGTAATGGATAGGTATGCCTAACTATTTCTCTATTCCCTTTACAGCTGCAGCTGAATGGGCTGTGAATCAGGAAGCCCATGCCAGTATGTTGCAAAGGCTGCATCACAAGAATGGTGAGTAATAATCCTGCTTGTAGTAGTCATACCAAATAAATATAAAGTAGTAGAAAGTCACCTGGCAGTATAAAAACTGTTGTATGGTTTGTACTGAATAAACCAAACAATATGACAGTAATAGTAGAAACCACAAAAACCAAAGTCCAAAGCATACAATAGAGCAATACCACAAACGGATGACTCCAATGCAAATCTGGAAAACTTTTATTCCACTTAAACTTTCGAACCAAAGTTATGAAAATACAAATAGTTATTTTCTCTAGCGCCTCGGCAAACTTGCCTTTACAGAGTAAAATGTCAGTAATTCATTACATCTCCCCTTATATGCACTTAATAAGAACACTCCCATTCAATTATTCAATTACATAACCATTTGAAACTCACAATGCCTATTTAAAAACATACCATTCATATAAAAAAATATTACAAATAAAATTTTGACAATTATAATAAACTTTTCCATGAGCAGTCATGATTAAGCCCATTTGGTCTTAATGTATTAAATTTTAATATAAGGCATAATTCCTTTTTCCTTAATACTTGCTTTACATGCTGTTCACCAAAATACATTTTATTTTGAATACCATCCAACACTGTAACTTTTAACTTATCTGGTTTGCCCTCATGATATTTACAAAAATGTAAGGCTAAAGGACTACTTTCTTTTCTATTTTTAATATCCCTAACATGTTCCTTTATTCTACAGGACAATGATCTCTTTGTCTCTCCAATGTAAAATTTCCTACACGGACATTCTATACCATAAATAACTTGTAATGAGTTACAATTAAATGCCCCCTTAGTTTAAAAAAAAAAACCATTAATAGTTTGAAACTGTTGCACTATATACCTACAAATAGTACAATTACCACATTTTTTTGTACCTTGATATTTTACTTGTCTGTACATTTGCATGTTCGGTACTTTAAAGCGACTGTGTACTATAAAATCCTGAATACTTCTACCTTTTTTATATGAGAAATTAATAATATTATTCTTTAAATAATCCACTTCATTCTTGAGTAAATTCCAACTATAGATTACTCGTTCTTTAACACACTCAGATAATAAAGAAAAAGTAGAGACAAAATACATAATATCTTCATGCTCTCTATCTTTGCTACAATATCCACTTCTATTATTTTTAACTTCATTTTAACCTTTTTCAAACTATATTTTAAATTATTCTCTTGATATCCTCTTATTTTAAATTTATTATAACTTAATAAATATTCCTTTTTTTTATAATAGGGTTACTACATAATCTCTTCACCCTATGAAATTCAGTGTATGGAATAGCTTGTATAACATGTGGGGGGTGATGACTTGTTCCATACAATACTGATCCAGCTCCTTGAAATTTCCTATGCACTTGATACTGCACCAGTTGATTATTATACCCCTTTAAAGTAATGTCTAAATATTGAACTATTTTTCCAACTTGTAACCCATCGAATTTTATACCCATACTATTATTTTTTATTTCTTCTAAGAACTGCTTTACATTTTCTTGACCACCTTTACATATAAACAATAAATCATCAATGTAACGGAAATACTTACAAACATATTTTGAAAAAAATGGGTTAGTATATATATATATTTATTCTCAAATAAACCCATAAATATGTTTGCATAACTAGGGGCAAAAGCTGCCCCCATTGCTGTCCCCTGTTTTTGCTTATAAATATTTCTGTTAAATTCAAAAATATTATTATTTAAACACATATTTAACAACTCTAATATATATTTAGTGACTGGAGTATCACCCTTGAAATGCGTAATAGCAAATAATCCATCCTTATGCTTTATACTTGTATACAAACTTACTACATCCATTACAACAAAATACATGTTATCTTCCCATTGTATATTCTTGATATAATCAAGAAGATCAAAAACATCCTTAATATATGAAGACAACTTACATACAGTTGATAATAAATGTGTATGCAAAAATTGTGAAATATTCTGTAAAAAGCCATTGGTGGCTGAGACTATAGGTCGTCCCGGTGGTGGAAATACATTTTTATGTAGTTTGGGTAAACAATAAAAACATGGCATTCTAGGGCTATTAATATTAAATTTTTCTTTTATATCCTTATAGGAAAAATGTTGCAGCCTATAACCTTTATCTATAATATATTCATAATTTCTTTGAGCTTCCAAATAATCATTTAATACTATTTTTTCATACCCTTCCTCATTTGTTAAATGTGCATAACACATATCTAGATATTGAGCAACATTTAATACCACCAATTTCCCACCCTTATCAGAAGGTTTAAAAACCATATTATAATCTTGTCCTAAATTATTTAAACTTTTCCATTCTTCTTTTGTCAAATTATATTCTATCTTTCTTTTATTTTGATTGAAGTAATAAAAATCAGCCTCAATATTATGTGTCAAAGATTTATGTAGATATTTTATAATATCGTTTCGTTGGCATGAAATTACTTTTCATTACAATTTTACTAGTATCCAATTCAGAATACTCAACACTGTTTAATTCCGAATTACATGAATAAAATTCTTCATCCGTATTTATTACAGTTGCATCACTATTTTCCACTTCCATATTTTCACTATAACTATTTTTATCATTTATAAACAAATCCATAAGATGTAATTTGCGTGAAAAATTAAACACATCAGCTTTTAGCATATGAATTCTCGGTATAACAGTGGGAACAAACTTTAACCCTTTGTTTAACACATTTAAGTCGCACTGTGTTAATTCACAGCCAGATAAATTAACCACATACTCACAGTTAGATTAGATGTTCACTTACTGGGTCATGGTTACCATTTCCCCCTTTTGTGAGAACGCTGGTTACCATACCCTCCCCTTTGTAGTCCCTGTCCATTCCAACTCCGTTTCCGATTGAAACGGTTTTCATGAAAAGAGTCTAAACCTTTACTGTTCCCAGGATTTGGGAGAGCTGGAAACTCTTCATTATCAGTATCTTCTTCTGTGTGCGACAAACCACTTTCTCCAGAAACTCACCCTATTCCTTCTCCGCTGCCATTATTCTCTGCATGCTCAAACTGCACTCGTTTACGTTTCACCTTGGGGTTAGCTGTCAATAGAAACGCCCTCTTGCTGTCATAATCACGTAAGTCTCTGTGTAATTTGTTCTTTTTTCGTTCTATCAATTCGGATTCATATTCCAATAACTGTTCATTAGTTTTTACTAGAAATTGTTGCAAGTCATCACTTTTGATTTTATTGCAAATATCTGCACACAAATTTTTAATCTCTTCTCTTAATTTATGTTTTTTAAGAATATCTCTTTCTATTAATATACGAACCCATTCTTTGCTGCAGCGGTGAGCAGCTGATATCCACCTATCATAGAATTGTTTATCTTCAGCATTAGTAAGATCAAATGGAGTAGAAGGATTTTTTACAGTACGTAAACCTCGAGGAGTGATGTCCAACTCCTCATAACGCTGTAAACTTTGTAGATTTAAAAAAACAGAAGTTTCCTTATATAACAATTTCTCAATTTGTACATATGAGGCCTGTATTTCAGGAGCAACAGCTATTTCCGATTTTTTGCCAATTCTCACAAAAGGATTCTGCTGCCACAGTTTTCTGTCCTGTTGCCATTTATTATATAATGCTGAGGCTCTCTCAGGAACAGATACTTCTTCTCTACCTGAAATATTACCCATATTAGAAGAGCCAACTGCTCCATTTGAAGAAATAAGGAAACTGTCAATGGATTTCTGCGTACTGTCCATAGCTGACTCTCTAAACATCCTCGGTAAAGCAGCAAAGGAGTCACTGGCCATAGAAGTAATTGTAGAAACCACAAAAACCAAAGTCCAAAGCACACAATAGAGCAATACCACAAACGGATGACTCCAATGCAAATCTGGAAAACTTTTATTCCACTTAAACTTTCGAACCAAAGTTATGAAAATACAAATAGTTATTTTCTCTAGCGCCTCGGCAAACTTGCCTTTACAGAGTAAAACGTCAGTAATTCATTACATCTCCCCTTATATGCACTTAATAAGAACACTCCCATTCAATTATTCAATTACATAACCATTTGAAACTCACAATGCCTATTTAAAAACATACCATTCATATAAAAAAATATTACAAATAAAATTTTGACAATTATAATAAACTTTTCCATGAGCAGTCATGATTAAGCCCATTTGGTCTTAATGTATTAAATTTTAATATAAGGCATAATTCCTTTTTCCTTAATACTTGCTTTACATGCTGTTCACCAAAATACATTTTATTTTGAATACCATCCAACACTGTAACTTTTAACTTATCTGGTTTGCCCTCATGATATTTACAAAAATGTAAGGCTAAAGGACTACTTTCTTTTCTATTTTTAATATCCCTAACATGTTCCTTTATTCTACAGGACAATGATCTCTTTGTCTCTCCAATGTAAAATTTCCTACACGGACATTCTATACCATAAATAACTTGTAATGAGTTACATTTAAATGCCCCCTTAGTTTAAAAAAAAACCCATTAATAGTTTGAAACTGTTGCACTATATACCTACAAATAGTACAATTACCACATTTTTTTGTACCTTGATATTTTACTTGTCTGTACATTTGCATGTTCGGTACTTTAAAGCGACTGTGTACTATAAAATCCTGAATACTTCTACCTTTTTTTATATGAGAAATTAATAATATTATTCTTTAAATAATCCACTTCATTCTTGAGTAAATTCCAACTATAGATTACTCGTTCTTTAACACACTCAGATAATAAAGAAAAAGTAGAGACAAAATACATAATATCTTCATGCTCTCTATCTTTGCTACAATATCCACTTCTATTATTTTTAACTTCATTTTTAACCTTTTTCAAACTATATTTTAAATTATTCTCTTGATATCCTCTTATTTTAAATTTATTATAACTTAATAAATATTCCTTTTTTTTATAATAGGGTTACTACATAATCTCTTCACCCTATGAAATTCAGTGTATGGAATAGCTTGTATAACATGTGGGGGGTGATGACTTGTTCCATACAATACTGATCCAGCTCCTTGAAATTTCCTATGCACTTGATACTGCACCAGTTGATTATTATACCCCTTTAAAGTAATGTCTAAATATTGAACTATTTTTCCAACTTGTAACCCATCGAATTTTATACCCATACTATTATTTTTTATTTCTTCTAAGAACTGCTTTACATTTTCTTGACCACCTTTACATATAAACAATAAATCATCAATGTAACGGAAATACTTACAAACATATTTTGAAAAAAATGGGTTAGTATATATATATATTTATTCTCAAATAAACCCATAAATATGTTTGCATAACTAGGGGCAAAAGCTGCCCCCATTGCTGTCCCCTGTTTTTGCTTATAAATATTTCCGTTAAATTCAAAAATATTATTATTTAAACACATATTTAACAACTCTAATATATATTTAGTGACTGAATGCTGACTTGAAGCAGAGGAAGAGGGAGCTCTTGGATGAGTGGGTCCAAGAAGCAAGGCAGAGGGGTGATGTCCCAGCAGTGTGTAAGTATTCATATTAATAACTGTTTACCAAAGTCCTGCCTGTGTATGTAATGGATAGGTATGCCTAACTATTTCTCTATTCCCTTTACAGCTGCAGCTGAATGGGCTGTGAATCAGGAAGCCCATGCCAGTAGGTTGCAAAGGCTGCATCACAAGGCTGGTGAGTAACAATCCTGCTTGTAGTAGTCATACCAAATAAATATAAAGTAGTAGAAAGTCACCTGGCAGTATAAAAACTGTTGTATGGGTTGTACTGAATAAACCAAACAATATGACAGTAATAGTCTCATATAGGTGATATTTAAATAAAACCATAACTGCCTGGCAATAAAGATATAAATCCTGGACTGGTTGTGTTTACTCTGGTATTGCATGGCATTTACTGTTGCATTCTCTGAATAGTAATGTTGTGTTAACCACTGTTACCCACATTGTGGTACAAAATAAATATGTCTAGGAATGTCTGTATAAGACTGTTGAAAGTACAAAGTTAGATTGTACAACCAAGAGAGACTTAGATATAAAACTCTGAAGGAATAGATAGCAGTTTCTAAATAGCTCACTCTAATGAAACACAAATTGTTGTACTTTTAGCACACAGAGCCATGGTTCGAATCCTGGGAGTGGTACTAAACTGCATGCATAATCATACCTCTCAACTGTACAGAATTTTGCATAATGTCCAGATAATTGGCCCATATGTTTGGCCGGTCCCTCTTTCTCCCTGACAAGTCACTGGGATGATCTCAAAACTGCAGTCACTAAATAATGACATACATCGAAGTTTCAGATGTCTAATCCATCAGAAAATGTATATTAAAACAAATCCTGTTACTCTAGCAACTGTCTAAAAGTTTATAAGAGAAATATTCAAAATATGTCCCTATTTGTACCCCCCATGATTTCAAGCTTTGCCCAGAGTTTGTTTATTAAGAGATTGAGAGGTATGTGTATATTTTAACTAAGAATCTGGGAATATACGTACAAACAATCAGGTAGTGTTAGGAAACATTTCCCCCACAGGTCTTTCAGATAAGAAAACTGTAACTGCCTGGCAATAAAGTTTTAAATCCTGGACTGGTTGTGTTTACTCCGGTGTTGTATGGCCTGACATGTAGCATTCACCAAGATCTAATATCAGAATAGTACTGCTGTGTCAACCACTATTTCTCAGACTGTGCTACATAAAAATATGTCTATGAATGTCTGTATAAGACTGTTGTAATGACAAGGATAGATTGTACAACCAAGAGAGACTTAGAAAACACTGAAAGAACAGACAACGTTTTTTAAATAGCTCAATCTGATGAAACATAAATTGTTGTATTTTTAGCAGAAACAGGCATGGCTTGAATCCTGGGAGTGGTAGTAAGCTGTATGCATAATCATACCTTTCAACTGTACAGATTTTCCCCTGAATGTCCAGATATTTGGCTTATATTTTTGGCCTGTTCCTCTGTTTTCCTGGCAAATCACTGGGATGATCTCAGGATTGTAGTCACCAAATAATGACATACATTTGTGTGTCAGACTTCAGATCCTTCAGAAATTGTATATTAAAACAAATTCTGTCACTCTAGCAACTGTCTAAATGTTTATAAGAGCAATATTCAAAATATGTCCCTGTTTGTACCCCCGTGTTGTCAAGGTTTGTACAGAGTTTATGCATTAAGAGATTGTGAGGTATGTGTATAATGTTAACGAGGAATCTGGGAATATGTGTAGAAACAGGCAGTTAGTGTTAACAAACATTCCCTCCACAGGTCTACCAGGTAAGAGAAGTAGAATTTAGCTATAAGACAGTTAAAGTATACACTTGATTAACAAACATACCACTGCCCAAACCAAGGCCATAGGGTATTGTAATAATACCTGTAGAGTAATGATTAGAGCAAAGATCATTAAAGTTGTGAGTACTGCAAGGATATACAAGTTGTTAATTGACATCTCTCTCTCCCTCACCATATCTGCAACAATAATCTAAACACACAAATCATTGGGTATGTTGACACAACCTACTGTTTGGACCTATGTCCTATTGTTCAACAAATATTGAAATGTGTTTCTATTAATGTTCCATGTTGAAATACTATCATTGGTGGCCTGTTGCTATCAATGTAACTTGCAAGCCATTGTAATGGCCACTGTGGTTCCATTTATGCATGTGTTCTGTTTGCTATGCAACTGTTCCAAATCTGTTGTTTTGGGTTAATGGGAATATCTATGCATGCTGTTATAACTAATCCTGGAATGTGTTGACTATTACTAACCCACATGTGTTCTAAAACTGTAACACCATAGCATGTTTGGGAAGGCTGGTCCCAGTGGACCCACCTCTCCCAACTCATTTGGCCATGGCACCAGGCCCCAGCACATCTGAGGCCCACCCCGGGACCTCCTTGTCTGCCGGTCCTGTACCACCTTCAGGTGGAACTGCCTCAGGGGATGGGGCTAGTCCCACCCATGGGAGTGGGCACAGACAGGATCCTTTCCCCCTTAGCTGGATTGGGGGTTTGGTGCATAGTGAGTTCCAAAAGGAGCATAACATGTACTGCAGTTATACCCAGCACCATACCACCCCACCCCCAAGTGCAGAAGATCTGGACAAAGGCTGCAAAATGGTGGGGGAGCAATGAACCAATACTAGAGACACAATGTACATCCTGCAGGTATAAATGTAGAATGTCACTACAGGAACAGGGTATATGTCAGCATACATGGTCAGAAGGATGTCAGTTATGAAACTGTAATGTATGTCATCATATACTGACAGACATCCCCACATGATGACAGTGATTCTCCACAGGAAGGAATAAAATGATACTTTTCAACAGACCAGAAATATGGGCAATAAACGTGGACAGTCTGTAACAATCTGGCTGGTGACAGGTATGCTCAGAACATCTGAGTGCAAGAAACATAACCAAGACTGGCAAAGGGGGGGGGCTGAAAATGTGACATACTGGTGTAGATGAGCTGACACAAGTGATGCAGTAACACCCTCCTGTCTGTTCCAACATCTGTTGAGTGGAATGGCAGAAGTCCAAAACCCAGTGACTTCCCAGGAGTTAGTCATGTAAATCTTCACATCCCCCCACTGATGTGTCAGACATACACAAAGCTTATGTGGGCCAGGCAACACTACACATCTGCCAAATATCTGGACATAACATCACATTAGGGAAAATACACTGAGCTTCTAGCCATGTCACCAAGCAATATCCAAACTGCAGGCAGACTGACAATACAAAAAAGCAATCTTGCTATGGGGGAATACACATGTAATTGCAAATATACCAGGCACTCTGGGGATGTAACAGCACTGAGAAACAGACACCAGTGTGAAAGTGCATATAGTATAAGGAGTGTGTGAACCAAACTGTCAGCATGTTTGATCTCACACACTACTCATACATATAATGGCCCAATACATAGTGTAGTATGATGCCTGACTGTGTTATGGGGCATGTCACAGTCTTACCCTACAAAAATGTAACACTTGATAGAGCACCAGTAACTGGATCTGCATGCAAAGGCGGATAGAAAAGGAAACATAACATTTACATCTCCCCCCCCAAGAAATAACATATTCATAATACACTGCTACACAATCCTGACAGTCTGTCAACAATAGCCAGAAATACAAAGACTTCAAAACTGTGCACACTCCCAATGAATGGCCAGGCCTAGTCATCATATATAAGGTCTCTTACACATAAAATGTCTGGCAGTCTGATACCCAGCTTGGATGATATTACGAATCACTTCACTAAGTAATGATATAACATATCTCTGTGCCTCTGACTGCATAATATATGGAAAAGTTTTGACATACTTGTGGACAGAGGCCTAAACACAGGTCCAGGATGGAGATATTGCTGCTATAAACTGAGAAAGTAGCTGGTATAGATCTAATCCTATCCCTCCTGTCACACACAGTGCATGTGTGAACATCCCATACTCTACTGTGTCCAGCCCTGAATCCTGTCTGCAACCAGTATAATGTAGCCAGTCACACTACCCTCCTGTAGACTTTACATATCACTTTTAATGGTACTCGTCTGTCACATATAACTCCCGACTCCCCTCCCCACCACACACAACCTGCCTATACTATCTTGTACACCTCTCCCCCACACTGCCCATGACTCTGACTTGGTGTTCCCAAGTAGTTAGACCTATCCACCTTCTAAATTGTATGGCCTGCATTGTCACCATTCCTCTATTCCCCCAACTCATTCACACATATATATTCTTACTTAGTCCTGCTGACCATTATTCCTCCCTGCTCTACAACATAACCCCACCTCCCCAGGGTCTCACTAACCTCTCCCCTAATCTCACAACAGACCACAATGTCATCTGCAAACTGCACAGTCAACAGGGGCCCCTGTCTGACCATGTCTGTCAACCTGTCCCTCACCACTGAAAATGTAAAAGGACACACAGATGACCACTGATAAACTCCCACCTCCACCTTAAATCCACCTGTCATGTCAAAACCAGAAATCACAGCTGTCATAGTAGCCGCCTGCATATCCTGTGGTGTCTGACAGACTCCTCTGGCACCCCTGACTTCCACATACAATACCACAACTACTCTTCAGGCAGCATGTTATATGCTCTCTGTAGGTGCACATAGACACAATGCAGCTACATATCAGCCTCAGTACAGAGCTCCATCAACAATTGTGGATCAATATTTGCATCTGTAACATTCTTATTTGGCATGAAACCATACTGCAAATCATCAATCATCACCATGTTCTCAACCTAGCTGTCACCACCCTTTACCATTTCGTCATCCTGTGACTGATCAATGTTATCCCTCAGTTGTTACTACAGCTCTGCAGACTATCCTTGTTCAAATAAGAAGTACCCATACATATTTGCCAGCATCTCACACATCCTCTCACTTTCCAAGATTACAGTAAACAATCCAGTTAAAATATCACTGTCAGGTGTCAGAAACACCTCCAGGCATCCACAGGTATGTCACCTGGAACAACAACCTTTCCACTGTTAAACCAAACCATAGCTATCCTTACATTCACCTTGATAATCTGTTGCACCTCCTGATTAACCATAACCACCTCAGCCAACCTACCCTCCCTCCCCCATTTACCTCATGGAAGAGGCCATCAAAGTGATGTTGCCATATGTTCTAAACACACTACTAGCGTGTACATTTCACCCATATTCCTTTATCACTCTTTTGTGCTGCACATCCTTCCTAGCTATGTGCCTCTGTCTAGCCAATAGCTACAGACCCTATACAACATCCATGCTGTCCAACATTACATACAACCCCAGAATCCACATCTGTATGTCCGACTCCACATCCATAGCCATGTGCAACAATCTCTTTGCCATGCACCCCATCTCTTTATACTCATGTCTACTCTCTACATCTGTCTGTCAATCTCATTTCTCCTTTGCCAACACCTTTCTCTGAATACTCCCCTGTACTTCTTCATTCCACCACCACATGTGTAGGAGCAGTCACCATCTGGGCAGCATGTCAACCTGTGTCTTATTGATGATAGTAGGTCACAGGTGCATTAATGTAATGCTGAGTATGAGTATAAATTGAACACATCCACTGAGGGCAATCGGAAGGCCATCCCCACATATGTCACAAACAATTATCCAACCCACTCATATACACACACACCATAGCTAAAGCCGACCTGCTTCAGACATGTTTAGGACAAACATCACCCCCTTGGCTCAACATCAGTATAGAGGGATATACACATCTCATGCACCCCTACCCTCACCATAAATCAGGTGCAAACTGCCTACTTACACATAATGAATGCTATGCATATCCATACAATTCTGCTAAGTACTGGAGTATTATATGATTTAATGTTGTGGTTATTGATACTCATTACTAGAGAGCTGTCTCTGTAAAGAACGAGGGACAATGTCTGATGTCCTGTGATGTGTTTTTCCCTGTTTATGTCTTTCAGGCGTGATGCAGAGGCTTCCAGGCTATGATGTCCAGAAGACAGCAGCCATAACTGAGGCCATCCTGGAACACTACCACATCCTCTTCAGTCAGGGTTGCCAACACCAGTGGGAGAGGACAGCCCTCTGGGAAGACCTCATACAGAGAGTGAACACCTTGGGGAATTGTGGACGCATGTACGAACTGGTCAGGCACAGAGCAACTGACCAGATTTGGCATGCACGGCAATGGGTTGCTGTGGTAGCGAGGGACCAATCCACTACTAGTGGGGGGCCAGACAGAGAGCCCCCACTTTCAGCAATGGAGGAGCTCCTTACCAACGTGTATATATGTATGGAGATGCATATATGTGGACAAGTCTATACATAATACATACATATATATATATATATATATATATATATATATATATATATATATATATATATATATATATTAATATATATAGAGAGAGAGATATACATTCACATGTATATCCACAAATATGCATAGATACATATATATATATATAGAAAGGTGACTACATCTATATATATATATATATATATATATATATATATATATATATATATATATATATATATTTATCTATTTATATGTATACGTATACAGAAATATACAGAAATATATGACAGCTACAAACACGTGCAATCTGAGGGTCATGCTGCTGCACACTAGACGTCTACATCTGAAAATGCAGTCACTTGCCGTATTCCTTAGAATGGGGAACTATGACATCTGTGCTGTAACAGAGACCTGGTTAAAGGCAGCAGGAAGCACCCCTGCACTACCAGCCTATTACCCATTCCACATCTCTTGGCTGCAGAACTGTGACTGAAGCTTCAAAGGTGGCGGTGTTTCCATATTCATTAAGGAGGCACACACCTCCAGAATGTTGCCCAACTTAGGCACTACAGATCCTGCAGGCATAGCTAACATTGGGTAGGACAGTGGTTCAGGTCGTAGTCTGCTATATGTCCCCAAAAATGTCCCAACACTCACACTCCATGTCCCTCAACACCCTAGAGGATACTATTGTCCACTCGAACACTCACATACTGGAATAGCTTGGACATACTGGTGTTATACATTGAGACAGTTTTAAATGTCACTGGGTTTGTTGGAACATCCTTTGTGAGGAATATGACATTGGTAATACCCATAGATGTGTGTATATACTGACTGCATTCCACAGAGTCCACAACAGATTTATATAAATATCTATATATACATATAAATATCTATATATACATTTATATATATATATATATATATATATATATATATATATACACACACACACACACACACACACACACACACACATATACATATGTATATATATATATATATATATATATATATATATATATATATATATATATATATATATAAAACATATGCCCATGACATGTAGTGGAGTCATACCTCACCACCATAACTCTCAACCTCTTAGTCGAAGGGAATGTAATGTACGTATTGCAGTTATAAATGTAGAATGTTGCTACAGTGACAGGGGTTGTGTCAACATACATGTTGTGAAGAAAGGCTCTTCTGGAACTGACATGTACACCATCGGTTACTGACAGACATCATAAAATCATCATAGTGAAGTAACATAAAAATCACAGTAATGATCCTGTGGAATACAAAAGAAATATGAGCAATAAACATGGACAGTCTGAAACAGTTTGGTCAGTCAGGAGGTTTATACAAAACTCCTTAGTTCAAGAAATGTGGAACAAGCCTGACAAAGGGGGTGTTTAAAGCCATGGAAATAGGGATATATCACAAATACTGGACCAGATAAGCTCACTCAATTTATGCATTCACACCCTCATGTCTGTCCTAACACATATTAACTGGAGGAGCAGAGGTCCCAAGCCACATACTTCTGACTAGTTGGTGACATACATCTTCACAGCAGCCCACTGCTTTGTCAGAAATACACAACACATATAGTAGCCAGGCAACAGTACATCTGCCAAATATCTAGACATAACATCACACTAGAGTAAATACACTGAGCTGCTAGGCATGTCAACAAGCACCGTCTACACTACAGACAGACTGCCACAACACTAACCCAATTTACCTATGGGGAAGACGCATGTAGTTGCAAATATAGCAGGCACTACTGGTGTGTGACAGCACAGAGTTACAGACACTAGTGTGAAAGTGCATACTCAGAACCAATCTCAACACAGTCATAGTTACATAATGGTAAACCTAAGTAATAGTACAGTATATAGACTGTATGCACACAGTCATCATCATGTTTGCCACTCACACACTGACCCTACATATACTGGCCCAATTCACAGTGTAGTCTGATGCCTGACTGTGGTATGGGACATGTTTCAATGTGGCCCTGCAAACATATGGGCTGATAGGGTATCAGAAGCTGGAGCAGCATGCAACGTTGGATACAACAGGACCAAGAACACTGACATCTACCCCAGTCTGTACACAGGCCAAGTCACATAATCACAATACACGTCTACATAATACGGACACTGTCAACAATCACCATAAGTACACAGACCTCACTACTGTACAGACTACAACAGAATGCCCAGGATTTATCCTCAGATATTAGGCCTCGAAACATTACATGTCTGGCAGACTGATACATCACTGGCTTTATATCAGGAATTATGTCAGTAAATAATGGTATATTGTACCTATCCACCTCTTACTTTATGACATATGAGGTGACAGACTTGGGGACCAGAGGCAGAAACACAGGGAAAATATTGACATATTGCAGTTATCAACTGAGAACATTGCTGGTGTAATAGGGAGTGTTGTGACATATCTCTTCTGAGGGATATGAAGTCCGTAACACACATGGATGTTACCATTTACTGACTACAATCGTCAAAGTATGCTACTGCATTTATAAAGATAGAAAATGTGTGTGTGACACACCAAATCTAAGACTCCAAACTCTGGCCAGTCTGCAGATAGCCCTACAGGTGAGAGTTTTCTCAATCACATGACACTGTCATGCCAGACTTTAAATCATGCAGAACAGCCATATCCACACAAACCCTGTTAAACCAACATTACTTCAAATGTAGAACAGCAATACTTACATTCTGTCCCCATGTCTGGAACATCCCCCTCCAGTTTGTTGGTCTGTATCCACAGTGTTTGTTGTAAGAGATATTTCCAACTACCCTCTGTGATGCTGTTTGTCACCCACCCACATGAAGTCCTGCTCACAGTGAAGGAGAAAGGCCAACACCCACTTGCAGTGCTTACTTACAGGAGTGTGTTATTGGAATGATATCACAGCTGTTCCACATTCAGTTAGCAGGTGGAGGATTCCAATTTGTGCACAGGCCATCAGCTGATCATGAGCATTATAAATAAGAAACAGGCTCAGTTACTCACAGCAAGAAAAAGAAAAAATAACAAAATGTATTATGTTAGTGCTTTCACGGTATTCACCTCTTCTTCAGATATACATTCTCTTAAAAAACAGAAGCATTTAAAACCATACCAATTAATGACATCACAAATTAATCAGCAAATTAAAGGCACTTTGTCAAACACTTAAATTTTTTTAAAAAACACTCCCCTGGATTTTCTAAAGCTTGCACAGCATGCAAGATCTGTGCAGGAGCTCAAGCAGGCAATATGTCTGCCGTGCAATCCTGGAACAGCATGCAGGGGTGTGCACAAGCGCTTGTGCACTAATCCTCCATGGACTAAGCCCTTGTATGCAAATTACCCCATTTGCAGGAGAAATCTATACAATGAGGGGATTTTTCAATCCAGGAAGCTTGCAACCATCCCTGTAGGGCTAGTGCTATCTTCAGAAATGTACTCGGTTTGTAACCGAGTACATTTCTGCAAAATCACAGAGCTGTGATAGATCCAGATAAAGGCTGCATATCATGTAGTAAGCATGCCAATGGCCAAGTATTGGCCATTGGCATTGCAAACAGTAAAAAAAAATACAAAAAGCAACTTTTATTTTTTTTTAGCCGATCTCGGCTGTTTAAGTGTAGGGCAGCGGCGCACAAATGGGATCGGGGGGAAATAACAAAATGAACCTAAATTAAGCATTCTAATTAAAATCAGTATTCTGCGATGCAAGTCAATGGCAGGCAGAAGACAACATGGCCAGTGAGTAGTGGTTGCTAAGGGGGAAGGCTCAGTGTGAGACATGCAACTATGCATTAGCAGGCAATCCTATGCAAATGAGGGGAAGGACAGTGAATCCCAGTTTTCCCCAGCATGTGAGTCAGGTCCCAACAGTGTAAGAGTAAAAATAGCTTGGTGCAAGCCTAGGAGTTAGGTGACATCATGGGGGGTGTGTGCCAGGAATACTGTATGCGAATTGGAGCCCTGTGGTTCAGGTTTGCTCCTAGCTTAGCACAGCTAAGCTAGGGGGGGTGTCTAAACCTGCCTAGCACTCTTTACAATGGCTAAGCAGGTGTGCATGCCGCACACCAGGCTTTAAAGGCAGAAAATAAAAGTTAAACCAGGAAATAGCAGCAGTGTGCACAGTTGTGCACTCTGTTTGTGTGGTGCGCCCCCATGCTTAAACAGGAAGGCAATGGGAAGGGAAAACAGCAGTAGGAAGGTAACCAAGGAGAACTAGCATAGCTGGCAGGTGAAATGTATCAGATTCAGACAGTTACACAGGCAGCAGACCAGCCCACCCCAGAACATTACTATAAACTATGCAAACACCTCCCCCACTGTTTTTTCCCACACTCTACATCACCGGTGTATACAAGCAGGGATATTTTAACAAAAAAACTTACAAAATGAGAAGGGCTGCAGCAGGCAGCATAGAACAACATGTGCAAGAGGCTGAGGGTGGTGAGGATGTGACTGCTGTCAATCAACCCACAGTGAGGAGATGGAGAAGAGTGTACAGACCAAGTGTAACCTACCAGGGGCTACATGAGCTGGAGATAGTGGAGCGCTATAGGGTGGACAGAGACCTCCTACAGCAAATTGTTGAGCTGTGCCGGCCACACCTAACACACCAAAGTGACTGAGGGGAAACCATCCCAGTGGATACCAAGGTATGTGTAGGCCTAGGAATACTAGCCACAGGTACCTCCCAAAGCTCAAATGGGGATATCATGGGAAGCTCACAGGCATCAACATCCAGAGTATTCCACCAGTTCCTGGATGCCATGTCAGCACATGCTGGTGAGCACGTATATTTCCCCAACACCCGCTAGGTGTTCACCAGCAATATGCGTCTCTTCCACCAAATAGCAGAATACCCTGAGGTAGTGGGTACTATAGACTGCACTCACATACACATCAAACCACAACCTGGTGACCAGGGTAGGGCATACATCAACTACAGGAGTGTCCCCTCCATCAACTGCCAGGTTGTCTGTGATGCCCAGGGCATTATAAAAATGTGTGTGTTGGCTGCCCTGAAAGCTATGATGAATCCCAGATATGGCATCTGACCCAGCTGTACCAGAGACTTGCCAATGGGGACATCCCCTATGGTCACCTAGTGGGGGATGCTGGTTACACACTAGAGCTGTGGCTGATGACACCCATCAGAAATGCACACACACCTGAACAAGAATGCCATAATGAGGCACACACACAGACCAGACTTATAATAGAGCATGTGTTTGGGATGCTCCGGTCATGGTTCCGGTGTCTGGACACATCTGGTGGAGCCTTGCAGTACTCACCAGCTACATGTACCCAAATTGTTATGGTATGTGCCATGCTACACAATATGATCCTGTGGAAACAGCTGCAGCAGGAACAACATGGGGCAGGGCCACACAGCCTCCCACCAATGCCAAGGCCTGCACAGGCACAGAGTGACTCAGAGGAGGAACAACCTGAGCCTGCCCCAGTAGGCAGATGGAGGTGTGCCCAGTATGCCGAAGCTGCAGCAAAGAGACAACGCATATGCACACACACAGACACAGTAGAGACCCAGGGAATGACACCTCTCTCTGACTCACACATACAGTAAAAGGGATGCTAAACATGACACTACCTATGCTCAACCATGTATAGGGATTGTACTATGTGCATCTGAAATAGGCAGCCCTCCAGCACCATACTCAAGTCTGGCACACCCTCAAGGTAAGTCAATCACCCTATCATTTGCCAAATGGAGTCGAATGTGTCATTACCTGTATCTATGGCATGGATGTGAGCATGCAAGGGAATTGGGTGGCTGAATGTTATGGCAGCAGACAATAGACACCCAAAGTGGCACCATGACATCTGTAACACATAATGAAGTCACCATAATATCCAGTACTACACAGGGTGACAAACTTCACTGCAGGAAATGTGCTGAGCAACATGTGTGTCCATATGCCTTACACATGCCAGTCAGGATGGTTCACATACCCAATAACAGTTTCAGCCAGCAGGACAGGTGTAGGTAAACCCAAATAGAGCCTGTGCTATGGCTCCGAAATGATGTCTATGGCAAACCTCCCCCCCAGGCATAAGCAGACAGATTACAGCTGGTCAGGTAGTGGGATGTTAGCTCTGAAGGGTAGGACATCAGACACTAATATGTAGGGCAACCAATGCTATTATCTGTAGCGCACTGGTATGTCTCTAATCAGCATGAGAATACAGAATGCAATGGAGTACCTGATATACCAGCACAGTCATAGCAAATGTGTACAAGTGTCAGATGTGCCCCCCCAATCCTATGTAGAAATGTAGAAATAGACAGGTGTGCCCCCCATCCTATGCAGTAATATAAGAACAGTCAGGTGTGCCCCCCAAACCTGTGTAGAAATGTAGAAATAGACAGGTGTGCACCCTCACCATATGTAGTAATGTAATAACAGTCAGGTGTGCCCCCCAATCTTGTGTAGAAATGTAGAAATAGACAGTTATGCCCCCCATCCTATGTAAAAATGTAGTAACAGTCAGGTGTGCTCCCTCAATCCTGTGTAGAAATGTAGAAATAGACAGGTGTGCCCCCCATCCTATGTAGTAATGTAATAACAGTCAAGTGGGCCATCCCCAATCCCGTGTAGAAATGTAAAAATAGAGGTGTGCCCCCCACCCTACGTAGTAATGTAATAACAGTCAAGTGTGCCTCCCCAATCCTGTGTAGAAATGTAGTAACAGGCAGGAGTGCTCCCCCCAATCCTGTGTAGAAATGTAGAAATAGACAGGTGTGCCCCCCAGTCCTGTGTAGAAATGTAGAAATAGACAGGTGTGCCCCGCATCCTACATAGTAATGTAATAACAGTCAAGTGTGCAATGTAGAAATAGAGGTGTGCCCCCCCCACCCTATGTAGTAATGTAATAACAGTGAGGTGTGCCCTCCAATCCTGTGTAGAAATGCGGAAATAGTCAGGTGAGCCCCCCCCCACCCTACATACTAACGTAAAAACAGTCAGGTGTGCCCCCCCAATCCTGTGTAGAAATGTAGAAAAAGATAGGTTTGCCCCCCATCCTATGTAGAAATGTAGTAACAGTCAGGTGTGCCCCCCCAATCCTGTGTAGAAATGTAGAAATAGTCAGGTGAGACCCCCATCCTATGCAGAAATGTAGTAACAGTCACTGCCAAATGCTCAATGGATACCCTGCAGAAACTGCATGCTATCTGTTGGTGTACAACACAAAGGTCAGCAATGCAGTACAAACTACCTGGATTCGATCCACACATTAAATACAGATGGGCATTCTGGGCATGCTCACACACTTACACATGAAGGCCATGTCTGCAAACACCAGTGTATCATACATATCTGACAGCCACATTTGTTAGTGTAGACACTCATCAGTATGCACCACGCATGCCTTGCACACACAGTAGATAGAAATACAGACATATATGTAAGGACAAGAACTATAATAAGCCAAAGGTAGACGTACATAGATGTGTGGAAGAGGGAAACTGTGGCAAGGAGCCATCCAGGCCTGTCCCACCCAGCCCACAGCCAAAGGGCCCCAACCACATGAGTTTCAGATGTCACTCACTGCATATACTAGCCACCAGTATCTGTCAGCATTACAGACTATGTGGTGCACTTGCTAGCTGTGAAACATGACTGTAAAAGAACGTGGTTAGCTAGCAGCTGTATACATATACCTGTAAAATATGACCCTGTGTGTGCCCACATGTGGCATGTCAACCTCTAGATGAATGGGTTATGGCCCATGCACACACACACTGCCCTCCCCATAGCCCTACTATGACAAGCCTGTTGATGTCATCCACTGTGAAATACACATTTGGGAGTGTTGTAGCCCAGTCATCTCTGTGGCATGTCCTATACCTTTGTACTGCTGTAGTGTGATAAAATAGGTAGGAGTTCATTTCCCAAAGATGGCAAGTGTGTGTGTGTGTGTGTGTGTGTATGTCTGTCTGTATGTCTGTCCCTATTTGTGTAGAGAGCAAAGCTTTTTTAGGATCGTCACACTCCCTACAATTGAAATGCTCTACTTTGGTAATGATGCTGATGTCATCCACCTAGAAATACATCTCTGGGAAGGTTGCATTCCAGTAACCTCCATAGCACACGCCATAAGTGTGCACTGTTGTGGTGTGATCAAATAGTTAAGGATCAGTTCTAATCCCAGCCTTAGCAACTGTGTGTGTGTCTGTATAGAGAGCAATGCTTTTTAGGATAGTCTCACTCCCTACAATTGAAATGTTCTACTTTGGTAAGGCTGTTGATGTCATCCACCTAGAAATACAACTCTGGGAAAGTTGCACCCCAGTAATCTCTGTAGCGTGTGCCATAAATGTACACTGCTGTAGTATGATAAAATAATCAGGTAAGAGTTCTAATCCCAGCCTTGGCAACTATGTGTTTGTCTGTGTACAGAGCAATACTTTTTAGGGTAGTCACACTTCCTACAATTGAAATGCTCTACTTTAGAAAGGTGCTGATGTCATCCACCTAGAAATACAACTCTGGGAAGGTTGTATCCCAGTAATCTCTGTAACACATGTATTAACTGCATACTGCTGTAGTGGATAAAATAGGGAGGAATTCTATTCTCAGCCTTGACAACTGTGTGTGTGTTCTGTGTAGAAAGCAATGATTTTTAGGGTAGTCACACTCTCTACAATTAAAATGCTCTACTTTGGAAAGGTTGTTGATTTCATCCAACTAGAAATACATCTCTGGGAAGGCTGTATGTAGCCCATTAATCTCCATAACATATGCCATAATTGCGTACTGCTGTAGTATAATAAAATAGTTAAGGAGGAATTCTAATCCCATCCTTGGTGACTGTGTGTGTCTGTCTGTGTAGAGAGCAATGCTTTTTAGGATAGTCACACTCCCTACAATTGAAATGCTCTAGTTTGGTAAGGCTGTTGATGTCATCCACCTAGAAATACATCTCTGGGAAGGCTGTAGTCCAGTAATCTCTGTAGTGCATCCTATAACTGTGTACTGCAGTGGTATGATAAATTAGTTAGGTGGGTGTTTTAATCCCAGACATGGCAAGCGTGTGTTTGTCGGTGTAGAGAGCAATGCTTTTTAGGGTAGTCACACTACATACAATTCGAATGCTATACTTGGTAAGGCTGTTGATGTCATCCACCAAGAAATACACCTCTGGGAAGGATATAGCCCAGTAATCTCTGAAGTGTGTGCCATAACTACGTACTGCTGTAGTGTGATATAGAACTCTGGTAGGGTTCTATTCCCACCCATGGCAGTTCTGGATGTTATATGTGTGTTTCAATGTCTGTGTAGGGAGCAATGCATTTTAGAATAGTCACACTCCCTACAATTCAAACACCCTACTTTGTCAATCCTGCTGATGTCATTCACTGTGAAATACACCTTTGGGGAAGGAGTTCTCCAGTAATCCTTGTGGTGCATCCTATTACAGTGTCATGCTGTAATGTGATGTAGACCTCTGTTAGGGGTTCTATACTCACACAGGTTAGTTGTGGATGTTTTGTGTGTGTTTCAGTGTCTGTGTAGGGAGCAGTGCATTTTAGTCTAGCCACACTCACTACAATTCAAATGGCCTACTTTGGCAATCCTGCTGATGTTAGTCACTGCGAAATACACCTTTGGGGAAAAAAGTTCTCCAGTAATCCCCATGGTGCATCCTATGACAGCTTCATGCTGTAATGTGATATAGAACTCTATTAGCTGCTCAATACCCACACATGTCGGTTGTGGATGTTTTGTGTGTGTTTCAATGTCTGTGTAGGGAGCAGTGCATTTTAGCCTAGCTACACTCACTACAATTTGAATATCCTACTTTGGCAATCTTCTGATGTCATTCACTGTGAAATACACCTTTGGGGAAGGTGTTCTCCAGTAATCCATGTCAGTTGTGGATGTTTTGAGTGTGTTTCAATGTCTTTGTAGTGAGCAGTGCATTTTAGTTTAGCCACACTCACTACAATTTGAATGCTCTACTTTGGCAATACTGCTGATGTCAGTCACTGTGAAATACACCTTTGGGGAAGGAGTTCTCCAGTAATCCCCATGGTGCATCCTATGACAGCTTTATGTTGTAGTGTGATACAGACCTCTGTTAGCTGTTTTATACCCACACATGTCAGTTATGGATGTGTTGTGTGTGTTTCAATGTTTGTGTAGGGAGCAGTGCATTTTAGCCTAGCTACACTCACTACAATTTGAATACCCTGCTTTGGCAATCCTGCTGATGTCATTCACTGTGAAATATACCTTTGGTGAAGGTGTTCTCCAGTAATCCATGTCGGTTATGGATGTTTTGTGTGTGTTTTAATGTCTGTATAGGGAGAAATGCATTTTAGCCTAGCCACACTCACTTCAATTCGAATGACTTACATTGGCAAGCCTGCTAATGTTTGTCACTGTGAAATACCCCTTTGGGGAAGGAGTTCTCCAGTAATCGCCATGGTGCAACCTATAACAGCTTCATGCTGTTGTGTGACACAGACCTCTGTTTGGGGTTCTATACCCACACATTTCTGTTGTGGATGTTTTGTGTGTGTTTCAATGTCTGTGTAGGGAGCAGTGCATTTTAGGCTAGCCGCACTCACTACAATTAGAATGCCCTACTTTGGCAATCCTGATGATATCATTCAATGTGAAATACATCTTTGGGGAAGGAGTACTCCAGTAATCTCCATGGCACGTACTATGACTGCGTACTGCTGTAGTGTAATAAAATAGTCACATAGGAGTTCTAATCCCAGATATGATGTGTGTGTGTGTGTGTGTGTGTGTGTGTGTGTGTGTGTGTGTGTGTGTGTGTGTGTGTGTCTGTGTTTGTAACTCATATCCTGTGTGGAGGTGGTTTTGAGTATGTAACAACTGGGCCCAACGTGGGGTGGGTTTTGCAAATGCCCACCATACAGGGATAACATATGTGAAATAGCCGAGAGGCTGGGATGCAGATCCATACCTATACATGTGACATCAAGTCCAGGGAAACAAAGTTAGCAACCCTAGTATTAGCCAGACAACACTCTCAACCCATCCATCATACATGCACACACTTGCCTAGGCAACAGCTGCTATGTTGGTAGTACACTTCATATTTCCAACTGTTAGTAACTATTGAGTGATTACAGTGGCCTACATAGGGCATGGCACCCTGTCTATCTGTCCAATAGGCATATACATGCAGACAGTGCCCCTTCCCCATTCTCCCCACTGGACACCTGCAACACCTGTGGTACCATCACATATGACACACAAAGGACATACCATGCCTGAAAACATGCCCTGTATGTACAAATGCCACTGACATGCATGCTATCAGTGTAGGTGCAGGGTAAACCTGCTGTCCATTGCCAGTTCCTGCAACATGAGGCCAGGACTGGCACATCTGATGATAATCTGTGTACACAACAAGGGCCAGACACACCAAGTACAGTTCCACATGTCTCTGTACATGCATGTGGAAGGTGTGCACATCACCAACACCATCCATGGCAAGCAATGCACAGCATTGCCACATGCATTAGTCACCCAGGAGACTGGATGGTGAATACAATACACACCTGTGTGGGCAGTTCCAGAATCTACACCCCTGAGCCACAATGCAGACAATTGTCATGTGGCATGAAGTGCATGTGATACCTGCACAGTAATGTGTTGTGGCAATCTCACTAGTGATAGGTTGTATTCCTGGCCCTGCCAAGTGTGTCAATGTGTGTGTGTGTCCCTTTTAGAATGTGGCTGTGTTGACACTGGCATCTGTTCATGCAGACAGGCACATGTACTACACCTACCATATAGCTACCATATCGCTGTTGGAAATGTCACTCACCATCACATATACGTTCTGAGGGCTCCACAACATGTAACCTATGTGGTGCATCCAATAACTGCATAGAAATGTGATAGCACTACATAGTCATCAGGGGTTTGATACTCTTTGCTGGTAGGTGTGTGACACAAACATGCTTACGTTTTACTCTCCCACCCCTCCCTGACTTGTCTTTACCTCTGTTTGCCTCTCTCACTCCCTCTCTCATGGATGTGGAGACCTACACCTAGTTTGCTTAGGCAGCAGCTTGTGTATTTTAAGTGATGCTCATGATCAGCTGATGGCCTCTGCACAAATTGCAGCATTACCCTAGATGATTGCATGTAGAACAGCTGTGATAACATTCCCATAGCCAACTGCATGGAAACACACTCCAATATCTAGGAACATCATGTTGGTTTTGGTCATTTTCATTCACTGTGCGCAGGAACTAGATCTGTTGTATGGCAAACAGCATCTCAGATGGATTGGGGATTTACCTCTAACAACATACACTGTGGAAAAAGGGCAACACGCAGGAGGGGGTTGTGCCTGACATGACGACAGACTGTAAGTGCTGCTATAGTGCATTTGGAGTAATGTTGGTTTTACAATGTGTGTGTGGATATGGCTGCCCTACATGTTTAATACCTGTCATGTCAGTTCTATGTTTATAAGGAATCCCCATCTGTAGGGTCATCTGCAGACTGGCAGTGTGTTGTGCCTTTGGTGTCATGTGCTAACCACAGAGCATCTATCTGTGAACTGCAGAAGGTAGAGTGAGGATTGCAGTCTGTAGATGGTGAAAGCCGTGACAGTTACTGACTTCACATCCCTCATAGGACATATGTTGCAACAAACTCTGTTACAACAGAAAATGTATGAGGTTATCACAGCAGCATGTCAATATTGGCCCTGTGTATGTGCCTACAGCCACAACTCTGTCAACCTTTGTACATATGTCATGCATTAAGGGGTGCATATGTGCTGTACACCATAATTAGTGTCATCATATCTGATAACAAGCCAGTGAGATATTAGACTGCTACACATATTATGTACAGTAGGGGTTATATTTGATGACATAACCTGGACATTCTGTGGTTGTTTGTACAGTACTGAGGTCTGTGTACTTATGCTGAATGTCGATAGTGTGTGCATTGTTAATATGTACTTTGGCCTGTGTACAGATTGTGGTAGATGTCATTGTTCTAGGTCCCATCCTATCTGATTTTACATGCTGCTGCACTGTATCTTACCGTATTGGCTTGCATGTTTGTAGGGCCATACACACACATGTCCCATACCACAGACAGGCATCAGACCAAACTGTGTAGCAGCCCAGTATATGTAGGGTTAGGCTGTGAGTGGCACATATGAGGATGGTGTTGAACAGATAACCCATATACTGTAATATTATGCTAGCTTACCATAAGTGGCTGTGGTTGAGTTCACAATGGTTGTGGTTATGTACTTTCACACAGGTGTATCTTACTCTGTGCTGTGACATGCCTGTAGAGCCTGCTATATATGCAGGTACATGTTCATCCCCCATAGGAGATGTAGGCCAGTGTTGAGCCAGTCTGCCTGTAGCCTACATAGTGCATTGTTACATGCCTAGCAGCTTAGTGTACTTACCCAGTGAGATGTCGTGTCGAGATACTTGCCAGATGTACTTCTGCCGGGCCTCCCTTAACAGTCATGTATGTCAGACAGAGCAGTGGGATGATGTACATCACTATCTAGTGGGTAGTATGTGGTCATGGCACCCCTGTACCAGCGGTCATTATATGTCAGGACAGACAGGGGTGTGTGAGTGCATAACCTATGGTGGCGAATGTATACCAGTCATTATGTGTTATACCCATCTACATAGCTGTTAACATCCTCATTGTCAGGCATGGCCCACATGTATTGCACTAAGGGGTTCTGTGTACCTCTGCACTGTACAGATTGTGTCAGAATGTCCACATATATTGGCCAATATATCTGCTGAAGTCCACAGAGGCATTACGTGCTAGCAGCAGTACTGCACTATGATGTCCTTAGGATGTCTGTCAGTAGCCAATGGCACACTTGTGAAAAGCAGATGTCACCTCCCACACACACCATGTCTGTGAAGACAATTCCAATTACAGTAGCAATAGTCTAGTAATATACCTGGTATACACACTCCATGTTCAGGACATATGGTGAAAATATATGTACATATAATTATCCAGCTATCTATATATAGGTTCATAGGTTCATAGGTAGGTACTAGGGTATTGGCCCTAGGGCCTATACAAGCCTAGCCAAAAATGTACCCTGGCTATCGCTACTCAAGAAAATTATTTTCCTGTGCCCCTGTCAAGCAGAACCACAAAAGTGATCCCCGGGGTGAATTTCCTATTACCGATCCAATCATCAAGATTTTTCTTGAAGAGTGCTAATGAGGAGCTCAGTTCGACATAGATAGGTAGTCTGTTCCAGAGTATGGGAAGTCTCTGGGACAGGAATCTATCCCTCCAGAATGTTCTGTTTATTGTGGTGACAAGGTTTAGGTGCCTAGACAGTGTAGCTCAGAGGGATTGGGATTTCTTTAAGTGGAGCATGTCCAACAGCTCTGGGTTTGACATAGCTTTGTATGTTAGGCAGAGATCGCCTCTGAGTAGGCGATATGCGACGGAGTAAAGCTGGAGTTTTTTGAGACGGTCTGTGTAAGGCATCTGTTTGAGGCCAGTAATCCTCTTTGTGAGGTATTTTTGTGGCCTTTCTAGTTGTTTTAGATGTCTTGTGAGGTAGATACCAAAAGAGGCGTTGTACTCTATAATTGGTCTAATGAGTGATGAGTAGAGGGGAACAATGACCTCTTTTTTTCTGGATGAGAAACCTTTTGTGATGAGGTGTGCCACATAGAAGGATTTCCTGACCACTTTGGTGATGTGATTATCAAAGGAGAGACTACTGTCCACCAGTGTCCCAAGGTCTCCTATCACACTTTCGGTGTTAAGTAGACTACCACCTATGTGGTAGTTCATGGGTACAGTATTTTTACCAAAGGGGATGACAATGCACTTTTTGGCATTGAGCTTGAGACCATGTCTTTGACACCAGGCATCTGTCTCAGTGATGCACTTTTGTAGGATGTCCACATCGTTAGGAGTTTCAATTATGGCTCCTAGTTTGCAGTCATCTGCGAATTTAGTTAGCCAAAGACCTTCTGTGTTAGCCTGTACTTCAGAGATGTAGATACCAAACAGAAGAGGACCCAGGATTGAACCCTGTGGTACTCCACTTGTCACTGGTCTGAAGTCTGATTTGGAGTCTGCTACTTTCACAGTGTGGGTTCTTTCAGTAAGCCAGTTGGCAACCCATCTTATGACATAGGGATTTATACCAAGTTTAGTGAGTTTATCCATAATTCCAGAGTGGGGGATGGTGTTGAACGCCTTGGCGAGATCTAGATAGGGTGTGTGAACCACTTTACCCTCATCTATGGCTTTGGTGACTACTTCAAAGAAGTCTATCAGGTTTAGGAGACATGATCTGCCTTTTACAAACCCAAACTGTGTGGGGTCCAGGGTTTGGAGATCTCGAATGTCTTTGTTTATGAGTTCCATGATGATACGTTCCATGACCTTGCAGACGAGGCTCGTCAGGTTAATGGGGCAGTAGTTCCCAGGGACTGTTGTGGCCCCCCCTTTGTGGAGTGGGTCAAACCCAACAGCTCTGGGTTTGACATAGCTTTGTATGTTAGGCAGAGATCGCCTCTGAGTAGGCGATATGCGATGGAGTAAAGCTGGAGTTTTTTGAGACGGTCTGTGTAAGGCATCTGTTTGAGGCCAGTAATCCTCTTTGTGAGGTATTTTTGTGGCCTTTCTAGTTGTTTTAGATGTCTTGTGAGGTAGATACCAAAAGAGGCGTTGTACTCTATAATTGGTCTAATGAGTGATGAGTAGAGGGGAACAATGACCTCTTTTTTTCTGGATGAGAAACCTTTTGTGATGAGGTGTGCCACATAGAAGGATTTCCTGACCACTTTGGTGATGTGATTATCAAAGGAGAGACTACTGTCCACCAGTGTCCCAAGGTCTCCTATCACACTTTCGGTGTTAAGTAGACTACCACCTATGTGGTAGTTCATGGGTACAGTATTTTTACCAAAGGGATGACAATGCACTTTTGGCATTGAGCTTGAGACCATGTCTTTGACACCAGGCATCTGTCTCAGTGATGCACTTTTGTAGGATGTCCACATCGTTAGGAGTTTCAATTATGGCTCCTAGTTTGCAGTCATCTGCGAATTTAGTTAGCCAAAGACCTTCTGTGTTAGCCTGTACTTCAGAGACGTAGATACCAAACAGAAGAGGACCCAGGATTGAACCCTGTGGTACTCCACTTGTCACTGGTCTGAAGTCTGATTTGGAGTCTGCTACTTTCACAGTGTGGGTTCTTTCAGTAAGCCAGTTGGCAACCCATCTTATGACATAGGGATTTATACCAAGTTTAGTGAGTTTATCCATAATTCCAGAGTGGGGGATGGTGTTGAACGCCTTGGCGAGATCTAGATAGGGTGTGTGAACCACTTTACCCTCATCTATGGCTTTGGTGACTACTTCAAAGAAGTCTATCAGGTTTAGGAGACATGATCTGCCTTTTACAAACCCAAACTGTGTGGGGTCCAGGGTTTGGAGATCTCGAATGTCTTTGTTTATGAGTTCCATGATGATACGTTCCATGACCTTGCAGACGAGGCTCGTCAGGTTAATGGGGCAGTAGTTCCCAGGGACTGTTGTGGCTCCCCCTTTGTGGAGTGGGATAACTGTCACGGTGTGGCATTTAATGGGCACAAAGCCTGAGGTGAGGCTATGATTGAACATGGTACTTAGGTGGGGTGTCAGTTCATTCTGTAGTTCATGTAGAAGGCAGACTGGGATGTTGTCAGGTCCCATGGATGCTGTGTTCCTGGCTTTGGAAAGTGAAGTTTTTACCTGTGCAGCTGTGATTACAGGACCTTTGCATTCTTCCAGTAAAAAGATGGGCCCTTTAGGGGGTGAAAGAGGGATAAAGTTAGCACTGAACCTATCTGCCAGGGTGTTGGCAATATCAGTTGGTTCTGTATATTTAGTGTCATTGTGCTGTAACTCAGAGCAGATCTGAGTGTTGCCATTGAGATTTTTGACATAGCTATAGAATGCTTTGTGGTTGTCTTTAGAATCAGTGGCAATATTGTTTTCATAACTAGCTTTGGAGGATTTTATGAGGGATCTGAACTTCTTACTGAGGCTGACCAAGGAGTTCCTCCAATCATGGGATTTTACTCTTTTTTTTTGCAACAGTTTCTTTCTTCTGTTGTAGAGTTTGTTTATGGCAGAAGACCACCACATTGGCTTCCTTTTTTGGAGGATAGCATATTGGTTCTGCTAGGGATAGCATGATCCATGCACTCGTGTAAGTGCTTATAAAGTGCATCTGTGTAGGATTCAGCAGTCATACCTCTATTGTCCATCTGCATGGGTGTCATGAAGTTTGCCACTTCTGTCTTAAGAAGTGTGAAGTTGGCTTTGGAGAAATTTTTACGGTTGTTTTCCTTATGGGGGGTGGGAGCGGGATGTCGATGTCTAGGGTGATTAGCTTGTGGTCGGATCTGACCAACGAGGAGCTGACCTCTGGTGTGGAACACCGGTCACCCATGTTGGTGATGACCAGGTCTAGGTTATTGCTGCCTCTGGTGGAGGTGTGGATTAGTTGATCCAAAGCATTGGAATTGATGATTTCCAGAAAACGTTGAGCAAAAGAGTTGGTACATGAGTAGTTTTCCCAGTTAATGGTAGGGTAGTTGAAATCACCCATTATTAGAGTGTTGGGTTGTACCTTAATATTTTCTAGTGTATCAAGAAAAGAGGAATGGGAATCCTGGGGCATTGTGGAAGGTCTGTAGCAAGCTACAATCTGGATTGTGGTTTTGCCCAGAGTTAGTTGAACTTGGATAATCTCGGATGCATTATGCTGAGCAACTAGCTTGGAGGTGTGGATATCCTTAATGAATATTGACACACCTCCACCTTTAGTGTTTCGGTCTGGGTTTGGTGGCCGAAAGGTGTGGTATGAATTATAGCCTGGTAATGCAGGGGTGCTCTTTGGAGATTTGAACCAGGTCTCTATCACTGCACAGATGTCAATGTTCTCCATTTTAAGGAGTGCCTCGAGTGAGTGCATTTTGAGGTTTAGACTTCTAGCACTGAGTAGCATTACCCTCAGAGTTTGCTTGCTTGTACCTGTTACGGTGGTGAATTTGTCATTTGAACCTTGCCTAAAAAAGGCACTATAGGGTTGGCATGTGCCTTTGCCTGTATCCAGAATCCCAAAGGCGACAGGTGCAGGCCATCTCTGTCAAAGCAGCGTGGTCTGTCGATCATGTCATCCCAGGCAGACAGATACTGGACTCCCTTAGAATGACACCAGAAGCTTAGCCAATTGTTAAAGTCAATCATTTTGTCCTTATACTGTGGTGTCATTCTGAGTGATGGCAGGATGCTACTCAGGGCTGGGGTCATACCGGCCTGGGCTACAAGATCAGAGAGCTCCTCCATGTCTCTTTTCATGTAGTCCAGGGAGGTACGTCTCAGGTCATTCACACCAACATGGACAATGACAGAGTCATATTTGTACTTGTTGTGGCGTGACCTGAGTGCGTGCATTATGTGGTGGATCCTGGCACCTGACAGGCAGCTGACAGTAACTTTTTCCTAGTTTAGCCTGGTGAATGGAACATCAGTGTGCCTGACTATAGAGTCACCTATGACTAGAGTGTTGGGTACATTATGCCTTATGGGCTGTAGTTGAGTGGCACACTGAGTATGTGGGCTATGTGTCATTTGGGTTGTGTTAGGGGGGGTGGAATTGCTTGCATTTCTGCTTTGGAGGTCTCTGTTGTTTGGGCAGATTAGTACTGAGATCCTCCGTGAATGTAGGTGTGTGTTTTGTGGTTCTGTGTGTGTGTTTTGGTGGTGTAGGTTTTGAGGGACTATGTGATGAGTGTGGTGCGGTGCAAGTGTTTACCTTCTCCTCTTGACTGTCTAGGCCAGTCTTTGGTAAAGAGAGCTTTGCTTCCAGTTTGGCTATATAAGTGCATCTCTCACAGGTCATAGTGTTGGGTGGTAGGAGGAGAGGGTTGTCTGTGTACATGAGGCAATTTTTGCATTTTCCATAGATGCCCAGATTCATCAGGTAGACAGGAGAAAACACTGGGACCTGACCTTTAGACATGCCTGAATAGGTACTTATTTATTAAGTATTAGAAACTGTTTTCCTCTTGACAAGTGAGAAAAGTTGAGTGCTGTAGTAATTTGTACCTTATTTAGTGCTTACAATGAGTTCTGAACAAGTACTGAGATCAAAGAAACAGATGAGTGCTAAAACTGAAAAGCTGGCTAGTTGCAAGGGAAATTTTGAAAAACAGACTTTCTGGCGCCAGGAATAGTTTAACCCCAGTTAAGTGGGGGGGGGGTGCTTAGGAGCTCACAAACAGTCCTGTACTTCTACATATATATATAATTACACATATACATATCGACATATGTAGATGGGTATGTATATGTACATAGATATACATATACACACCCAGATATATACATATACAGAGTAATATATGTCTACACATATACAGATAGTGATACATATGCCCATATACGTATAGATATCAACAGATATATTGACAATAGTAGGTATATCAGAATAGATATGTATGCACATATAGTAATAAATATACATATATATATATATATATATATATATATATATATATATATATATATATATATATATATATATATATAGATATAGATATATACACACACATATATATATATATATATATATATACATACGAAGGAATGTACACATGGCCATATATGTATGAGTATACATGTGTATGTACATGTAGACATATATACACCTATATGTACACAACCATATTCCTGTCATGAGTAGGAGCATAGGGTGACATACAAGAGTGGAGGAAGATGCACACAGGTGGATTATATCTTATGTAGAATGGCCAATCTGAAGGAGATTGGAGACTGTAAAGTGGTGGCAGTGGAAAGTGTAGTTAGGCAGCATAGGATGGTGGTTTTTAGGATGACATTGGTGATCAAGAAGAGGAGGATGAGTGTGGGGGCAGCACCAAGGATCAAATGGTGGAAAATGAAAAAGGGTAATTGTGAGGTGATGTTCAGGGAAGAGTTAAGACAGGCACTGGGTGGCAGTGAAGAGTTACCACATAGCTGGGTAACTACAGCAGAGCTGGTAAGAGAGATGGCTAGAAGGGTGCTTGGTGTGACATTTGGAAAGAGAAAGGAGGACAAGGAGACCTGGTGGTGGAATGAAGAAGTACAAGAGAGTATACAGAGAAAGAGGTTGGCGAAGAAGAAGTGGGATTGTCAAAGAGATGAAGAAAGTAGACAAGAGTATAAGGAGATGAGTTGCATGGCAAAGAGAGAGGTGGTGAAGGCTAAGGATAAGGCGTATGAAGAGTTGTATAAAAGGTTGGACACTAAGGAGAGAGAAAAGGACCTGTACCGATTGGCTAGACAGAGGGACCAAGCTAGTAAAGATGTGCAGCAGGTAAGGTGATAAAGGATAATGAGGGAAACGTACTCACAAGCGAGGAGAGTGTGTTGAGCAGATGGAAAGAGTACTTTGAGAGGCTGATGAATAAAGAGAATGAGAGGGAGAGAAGGTTGGATGATGTGTGGATAGTGAATCATGCAGTGCAGTGGATTAGCAAGGAGGACATAAGGATAGCTATGAAGAGGATGAAGAACGGAAAGGCTGCTGGTCCAGATGACATACGTGTGGAAGCATGGAGGTGTTTAGGTGAAATGGCAGTGGAGTTTTTAACTAGATTGTTTAATGAAATCTTGGAAAGTGAGAGGATGCCTGAGGAATGGAGAAAAAGTGTTTTGGTACCGATTTTTAAGAATAAGGGTGATGTGCAGAGCTGTAGTAACTACAGAGGGATTAAACTGATCATTCACAGAATTAAGTTATGGGAAAGAGTAGTGGAAGCTAGGTTAAGAAGGGAGGAGATGATTAGTGATCAGCAGTATGGTTTCATGCCAGGAAAGAGTACTGCAGATGCAATGTTTGCCTGAGAGTGTTGATGGAGAGAAGGTCAGAAGGAGTTGGATTGTGTCTTTGTGGATTTAGAGAAAGCATATGACAGGGTGCCTAGAGAGGAGATGTGGTATTGTATGAGGAAGTCGGGAGTGTCAGAGAGATATGTAAGAGTGGTACAGGATATGTACAAGGATAGTGTGACAGTGGTGAGGTCTGTGGTGGGAGTGAAGGATACGTTTAAGGTGGAGGTGGGATTATATCAAGGATCAGCTCTGAGCCCTTTCTTATTTGCAATGGTGATGGACAGGTTGACAGACGAGATCAGACAGAAGTCCCTATGGACTATGATGTTTGCAGATGACATTGTGATCTGTAGTGAGAGTAGGGAACAGGTGGAGGAGACCCTGTAGAGGTGGAGATATGCTCTAGAGAGAAGTGGAATGAAGGTCAGCAGGACTAAGACAGAATATATGTGTGTGAATGAGAGGGAGGATAGAGTAATGGTGAGGATGCAGGGAGTAGAGGTGGTGAAGCTGAATGAGTTTAAGTACTTGGGATCAACAGTTCAGAGTAATGGTGAGTGTGGAAGAGAGGTTAAGAAGAGAGTTCTGGCAGGATGTAGTGGGTGGAGAAGAGTGTCAGGTGTGATTTGTGACAGACGAGTACCAGTAAGAGTGAAAGGGAAGGTCTACAAGAGGGTAGTGAGACCAGCTTCATTATATGGGTTGGAGACAGTGGCACTGACAAAAAGGCAGGAGTCAGAGCTTGACATGGTAGAGTTGAAGTTGTTAAGATTTGCACTGGGTGTGACGAGGATGGACAGGATTAAGAATAAGTATATTAGAGGGTCAGCCCAAGTTGGAAGGTTTGGAGACAAAGCCAGAGCGGCAAGATTACGTTGGTTTGGACATGTGTTGAGGAGGGATGCAGAGTATATTGGGAAAAAGATGCTAAGGATGAAGCTGCCAAGTAACAGGAAAAGAGGAAGACCTAAGGTAAGGTTTATGGATGTGGTGAGAGAGGACATGTAGGTGGTTGGTGTGACAGAGCAAGACGCAGAGGACAGGAAGGAATGGAAACAGTTGATCTGTTGTGGCGACCCCTAACGGGAGCAGCCGAAAGAAGAAGAAGAAGAATAAGTAAACATCATGGTTGTGTATACCCTCCCACATGTATGACACCATATGTATCTGTTATGTGCACATAATGATAAAGCAACATATGTGATGCAACAGTCATATTAATAACAAGGACTACACAAATTAGGAACTAAAGGCAATTGTACAATACTACTCAGTATGTATATTGACAGCTATATTGGTAAAACATCTGTCTCCATAGTGGTTAAGTGCTGTGATTTCAGTGTAAAAGGTCTTGGGTTCAAGACCTACAAGGCCTATTCATTTTGTTGCTGGGCAGAACAAGGACTGTCGGATAAAGAGTGTTTAATGCAGTTTTGAGCAGCTATAAGTGGATTTCCATGGGTTTACATGAAGCTAAGTGGTGCTAAGCTATGGGTAAATGTACGGGCACTTACACAGTGTAGGCAGTGCTTACCAGTGTGCAAATCAGCTTAGCTGTTATATTGCAGCAATGTTGATGCTTGCTAAGCATAGCTTAGCCCTGGTAACCAGGACACACTACCCAGTCTGATAACCTGTAATAAGTGTATGTAATGCCATGTACTATACATGCACCTATGTGCTGTCATTATAGTAGAAAGGGGTCTGAGTATCATGTGGAGGACACAGACATATATGAGGCCTGTACAGCACAGTTATCCATGTGAATGTGTGACATACAGGTGTAGTAGTCCAGGGTATGTGCTGTCACACTGGCATGTAGTGTATCATGGCAGTAGTACTGTTGACAGTGCTAACCCAGGCAAGAGCAGAGTGCTTAATGTAGTACTGACAACAGGCACACCTGCAAGCATGGCTCGACACCAATGCCTCCCTGTTGTATCCCTGTTTTGTGAGCTGTGTCACAGTATATACCCCTTACTGGTCTGTCAACGCACTCATGCTACTGCATAGCTACCTGCCAAGCTGATGACTGCCAGTTCCTGTACATATGTGCAGATGTCAGGTATCCAGCTGAGATATGTACAGGAAACCTACACTTTACTGATGCCCTACTACACATGTGGCATCTGCATGAGATGCATATCCCTGTAGTACCAGTGTTGGGGTATACTACGGGTTATATCACAGTTGTGGCCAATATGTGATGGAGGGTATGGCAGAGTGTCTTCACAATATCCAGTGGGGGATGTGAGTGCTGTGTACACTATTATTACACCAAGGTACACCAGGTATATGTCCCATGTACCACACATTGGTTACCACTGTCTCCATCAATCATACAGGTAATTGTTGCCACAATCCAAGCCAGTTATGCATATGATGTGTGCAGCCTACCTGTAACACATTGGAGACACGGTCAAGGTAGTTAGCAGCGAGAGCCCCTGGTATCTCAGATGTGTGTCTGGCTGTTATGTGTCTGTAAATGTGTATATGACAGTATGTCACACTACGTATCATCCAAATACACACATTACATCCCACATTAGCATACCTTACATGCCGGGAGATGTTCTGCATGTACCATGCAACCTGGGACACACCTCACCCTAACCGCTGTGCAGTGTGTGCATTGTAAGCCACACATGTCAGTATCATGACATAGTTAGGTAGGGGTCTAGTCCAAGTGTTGGTAAGTAACAGTGTGCGTGTATGTGGATAGGTCTGCATCAGGTTGCAGGGTATACATGGCTCATCGGGCCACCTCTCCATTGGACACAGGCAATAACCGGTATATTAACCTGTGAAATGTGCTTGACTGTACCCCAGATATGTCACAGCCATGGTGTCAGCACAGAGACATAACCAGTTGTTCAATATGACTGCAGACCATTCTTATGCTGATGCATTTGCACATACAACACACATGGATAACAATATAGGGATTGTGATCAACCAGTGTTACTAACAGCTATAATGCATCATTGCTGGATAGCTACACTACCTGCAAAATATGCCTCACACTCTATCATGGCATTGTTTAGATATTATTAGGAACACTATGTGGGATGATAACTATATCTTTTTGACTATTGATGTCATTAACTTATTTTCTGTCATTCCTAATGATGTAGGCGTGGAGATGTTCAGTAATAGTCTCAAGAAATTATCCACGCAACACAGAGTGAAACAGAATTTATTAGTTGATCTTTTGTAAATGGTTCTTAACAATAATTTTATAACCTTTGTTGGGAACTATTTCAAACAGACTACAGGTGTGGCAATGGGGGCCAAATGCCCCCCATTGTACGCCAATTTGGTGTTAATCGATTGGGAAAATGATTATGTTATTTCATCTAGGTTTCAAGATAATATAGCGTTATATGTACGCTTTTTGGATGATATTTAGATTTTTTGGAAAGGTAAGGAAAATGACATCGAAGATTTTGTTGAAGCTCTAAATAAAAGTATGTCCTTCCTTAAGTTTACGCATAATGTAAGCCATGAAAAATGTGAATTTTTGGACATTATGTTAAAGACGGACAGGGAGAATAAGACTTTAACCTCTAGTATCTATCGTAAGAAAACTTATTCAAACTCTTTCCTCCACTTCCAAAGTTGTCACCCTTTTTCTCAAAAGAAGAACATTATAAAAGGGCAGATGGTAAGGTTATCGAGGTTAATTAGTGTAGATACAGTATACGATAGAGAAATCAACAATTTGATTGACATGCTGCAAGAAAGAGGTTATCCTTATGACATTATGTGTTCTATTAAGGAAGAAGTTGCTGTTAAGAGACATACTATATATAAACCTATCTTGACAGCAGGGTTGTCCACTACCAGCAAGGACGACACTAAAAAGTTGACCCACTCAATGATTATACCATACAATGAAGATAGTTACAACATTATGAATATTGTTCAAGATGCATGGATAGGGGCACTACCCACAGATACTACCAATGTTGTAGGTATTTCACCATCATTATCTTCAGTAGGGGTAGGAATTTGAAGGAATTGATGGAGAGGGTTGACTTCCAGTATTCTTACAGACATTCTATGATGAATAAATGTGGGTTTTGTAGCACCTGTAAATACATTAACAATGGACCATACATGACAGTACACAATTACGGTAGGACTATAGCAAGTCCAGGCCACGTGAATTGTAACACCAAGATGGTTAGATATTTGGCCACCTGTTTAAATTGTACTACATTCTATGTGGGTAAAACTATTAGGAAATTGAGACTTAGAATTTTGGAGCACAATAGGGACATTAAGAACAAAAAAACTACAAATGCATTATATATACATAGTACGAGGTGCATTAATTTTAAGAGGTTTTTGTTTTTTATAATTGACAGGATACCTTACAGAGAAAATGGGGGGACGCAGAGACTCTTCTTGAAGTCAAGGAGTGCCTATGGCAACTTAGACTAAATGCGTCTAGGCCACCAGGTATCAATGAATACATTTCATTGTCAAGTATATTAAAACACAGAGCACACTTAATATGAAATAATTGTTGAACATTTTAATTTACGACACAAGTATGTTTTGTATTAATGTTTCTTAATTTAGAAGTATTTTTTAAATTATACATTTGTTGGTATGTTGAAAGGCTTTATTCTTGTATACCTTTTATTTGATTGGTGGATTAGGGAGGTGTGTGTATTACGTTGTGCTATATATAACATGTGATTTTTAAATGTTACACAACTCTGATGATGCCCTTTTGTTTAAGGGAGAAAGCGCTAAGTTGTGTTGCTCGTTTTCATTAAAGACGCTGGTACACGCAGATTCCTGCTTGGTTTTTTACTTTCAAGACCTGCCAAATATGCCTCACACTCTACTCCCTACAACATGTTACACTGCAGGACTGTGGTACACTGTTGTACAGTCACCATATGCATCAGAACCATATCAGTCTGTCCCTGCATTGATGGTATGGATGACAGGGATGGGGCAAAGGTATCATCATATGCACAGGGCATCCTAGTGCTGACACATGTACACCTACAACACAATTGGATAACATTATAGAGACCGCAACCAACCAGTGTCACTAACAACTATAAGACATCATTGCTGGATGGCTACACTACCTGCCAAAAATGCTGCACACTCTACTCCCTACAACGTGTTACATTGCAGGACTGTGGTGCACTGTTGTACAGTCACCGTGAGCATCAGAACCATATCAGCCTGTCCCTGCATTGATGGTATGGATGACAGGGATGGGCCACAGTTATCATCATATGCACAGGGCATCCTAGTGCTGACACATGTACACGTACAACACAATTTGATAATATTATAGACACCACCACCAACCAGTGTTACTAACAGCTAAAATGCATCATTGCTGGATGGCTACACTACCTGCCAAATATACCTCACAATCTACTCCCTACAACATGTTATACTGCAGAACTGTGGTACACTGTTATACAGCCACTGTGTGCATCAGAACCATATCAGCCTGTCCCTGCATTGATGGTATGGATGACAATGATGGGGCAAAGGTATCATCATATGCACAGGGCATCCTAGTGCTGACACATGTACACCTACAACACAACTGGATAACATTATAGACACCACAACCAACCAGTGTTACTAACAGCTATAAGGCATCATTGCTGGATGGCTACACTACGTGCCAAAATATGCCTCACACTGTACTTCCTACAGCACGTTACACTGCAGGACTGTGGTACACTGTTGTACAGTCACTGTGTGCATCAGAACCATATCAGCCTGTCCCTGCATTGATGGTATGGATGACAGGGATGGGGCACAGGTATCATCATATGCACAGGGTGTGGTGTTGGTTTGCCAGAGGCCAAGGATGGGCCATACATTTGACAACATGTGTGTGGGTGAGTGGTGTACTTTGGGGAGCTGGCCCAGGTGATGTGGTGTGTGTGTAGGTATGAGGTTGCCCTAGGTGTGTTTGCATAGTGTGTGGGTATGCATGCACACTGTTCTGCCATGTGGCTGTCCTACATAGGTGTTTATGAACAGTTGCAGACCATACCTATCATGGTGTGCAGTTCACTGCCTCTGGCCATGGATACGTGGACTGTGGCTGTCAGGGGTTCCACGGGCACATAAAGGTACAGGCCTCAGTGTGCAACTCTCACCTTCTAATGACATTTGTCTGCTGGTACAAAGTCCCTCCTGGGATGGGCCATGACCATGTGCATGTGGCCTGCTGTGGTGTGGTGTGGTGTGGGCAGCATACCCCCCACACTGCCAGGGCTGCTATTGCCACTATGTGAGCACCTTGGTGTCCTAGCATGTCCATGTTGACTGCCAGCTGTTGGTATTGCTGGCCCACATCCACGTGGGTGTCGCTGCATCCCCATCACATGTTGAAGCATGGACACACCACAGCTGATGAGGGCCATCATCTCATCATGCCATCTATCCATGTGCTCGGTATAAACATGGATGGCACCCAACAGTTCACAGAGGTTGTCACTTACAGATGAGAGAGCAGCTCTCTGCAGCCTAAGGCCCTGTCTGGTGTAATGATCAATACAGGCCTGATCCACCATTACAGCCTGAAACATGCTTCTTCTGGTAGCAGCTATGTCACCTCTGCCAGGGGCATGATGTCCATTGGCCCTACCACAATCACCATGGGACATCTGCCTATGTGGCAGCCTGAAAGACATCCGGCTATGCCTGCTGTGACCAGACACACTAGGCATGGTTACCACACTTTGCTGTGCACTGCCACTGAATGCCAGGTGTCACTCTGCTATGGCCACTGGAGATGGGGTGGGTATAGGCACTGAAACTGTGTGCGGGGTTGGGGTGGCTAAAAGGGGGATGTCAAATGTTGGTGCAGTGTTGGACCCTGACAACCCCACCTGTGCCTCAACATTATTATCATCATCATCATGGGTGTCTGTATGGACACCTACATCAGATTGCATGCAGGAGGGACACTGACCCACCTCACCACTTGTGAGGGAAAGCAATAAATGCACTTTAAAACCTGTATAGCACTGCCTAACAGTACGCATCCACACACACACACACACACACACACACACACACACACACACACACACACACACACCTCTGTAATACTTACCTGTCCATGGCTTTACAGACAGTCCCACGTATATGTCCATGTGTTACCCCATCCTGCATTACAGTTGTTAACATACACACACTGATACCACTCATTAACATCACAGTCCTCTAAATGCCCACACAAGTGGCCACAACACAAGGCCTGTTGCTACTTTACCTGCCTGACCTGTAAGTTGTGGATTTACATGGCCTCACTGCTGTCATTCGGTATACACTCGCTGTATGCCCGGAAATTATGTGCATGACCCTTATATGTGTGGGCTAGTATGTTGTATCCATAATACCTCCCACTGGTGTGCCATGTGTATGTAATGCTCAGTACATGCCAGATATACTGCTCTATCAACCCATGTCACACCTGTAATATTTAGATAAACTCCCTGGTGTGGACTATTACTTACCCATGCATCTGTAGAGCTGTATACATGGGTTGTAGGTGACCCCTCTGCTGACTGTGATATTAAGTGTTTACCTGGAGTCTACCTTCCCTCTGGATGCGTGTTCCATGCTACAGACCATATTATGCTATTTGCTGTCCTGTAATTACACACATGACAGGTATTCCTGTTGTGCAATGTGGCAGTCGATGTCCATGTACTGCACAGTCCCAAAGGGGGTAAAGCCGTATGAACACACCACAATCGCACATGTGCATACATGGCGACACACAGAAACACACACATGCACACACACATCATACATGCATCTACCTCTCTCCACTTCACCAAAGTGACCCTGCAGGCAAACTAACTAACTATCAGGATTCACACACATACACACACACACACACACACACACACACACACACACACACACACACACACACACACACACACACACACATACAGGTGAGGTTGCACAATGATAGTATACACAGTCCTCCTATTACTTATCTGCCAACATGCAGAGCATATGATACAGAACAGCATGCAGTTCAGCTATAGTCAATCCATGCTAGCAACAGTATACATGTATGTGATGCGTGTGCTGTTTCACTAGGTGATGCCCCTTCCCCTGGATACCACTGCACCCATGTACACAATATTGCTGTGCACCTGTTCTGTACCCTGCCATGTACTGTGCACCACAACTCACAGGTGTACAGCCCATTGCAGAATGTGTAGTACTGTGTCAGTTATGTCAGCTTTACTTCTCACAGCCCCTATGTTTTTCAGCAACACACACCTGGAATGATATGTGGACTGTTGTCATTGGTGAATGCCTGATGCCTGATTTACAGCTGTCAACATCAACAGACCATGTATGACCACTGCAATACTCTTACGCTGACAACCATCAGAGCATACCATGGCTATGGGGGGGTGTACACACCTTTATTGATTTTACACCCACATCCTTGATCTGCCATGGGACCATATCACCACATAAATTAGCAGGACACATGGCCGGTATGTGACATATATCCTGTACTGTCACATGCAGTGTTGACAGATTGTTAGGTGTGCAGCTGCTGACTGCAATGCATACACACCATGTGGGCATATGTGCACCCTTAACATGATGGTTTATCACACCTCTTGTTGTGTGTACTACAGCAGTCACTGTTCATGGCAGAGGTATACCAGTGTGGGCCATCTGCATTTACCAGTGTATGTTCAGTCTGCCCTACACATTTCCCCCGATTCTGCATGATTGCAAGGTCTACTCATGTTCACATTCCATGGTGTTCACACAATGCCGTCACTATTGCTGTGTGGGTAGAGTTACGGCTGCCACAGGTTATGAACCTGACTATGTGCAGATAGAGCCATTCCTACCATCCTTAGGATCCATGCTGCAGTGCACTGGTGTGTCATGCTCAAACTGCCCCCCTCATCTTTTATGCAGATGAAGGACAGGTAAGCCCTACACATTTGTGTCACTTTGCAGTTTCCCATACACTGAACATCACATGTTGCAGCCTATACCCAGCTGATAATGTGGACTATTGCATTACCCCCATAGTGTATCTCTGCAGAAGTTGGCATTGCCCTACAGGTATAAACACTGATGTTGCACTGTATATGGGTGTAGTTCAGAACATGTCACTAGTATGGGCCATGTCTACCGACTGTAGGTTACTCCCTGTAGACAAATTCCACAATGACAGGATGTTAGTTATCATACAGGTGTGTGACATACCCTTCCAATACACCATCATGGTCACCCCTGTGAGACCATGCATTTCACAGCAACAAAACATGCACATGTACAGCATACATTCATTGTAGGTGTGTTAGAAGTGTGCATGGAATATACCATCACCATTACATGCCCGGTGTGTTGGCAAGCATCTACATAAAACATACTCACAAACTGCAGGCTGCTGCCTTGTTGTTATCCCAGAGACCTACATAAGAGGGTGAGAGATGCAATGGCAGTGGCCACACCTGTGGCACTGTTACAAGCTGGGTGTAGTACTACCATACATCAATGGAAAATTCTCACAATACTACCACATCCGGACATCTGTTTATCACTACAATGCAGCAACACAATATATCTATGACAAGTCAGATATACATGAGCTACCCATACCAATGCAGATATTTACACAACAGTGGTCTACTGATGTGCTCTCTGTCCTTACCTGCATGTTCCTTGGCTGGTGTGTGGGTGACACCCACCTACATGAAGGGGTCCAGTGGTTGTTGGTGGTCAAGATGGGCAGGTGCCACAAAGCTGGCCAGGAGCTCCTCCAGACATGTTGGGGGGATGGATGGCATGCCCTGTGGCAAGGTGATCCCCCTGGTCTTCAGCAGCATGCTGACGGGCATTGTGAAGCAGGTCAGTACAATGATGCTGGACCTGCTCATAACTGCAGTTGTGCAGTCTGACATAATTGACCCTGTGGACTAGGTCGTTCCACAGGGCGGTCTGCTCCTGCTGCTCATGTGCATGCCTGCCAAACAGCAGCAGATAGTTTTGGATTATGTGTGCTATCACCATGTCATTCTCAGAATTGGAAAAGGTGGGTAACCGTGCATGTGCCATCTTGGCTGAAAAACATAAAGATGAAAACAGGTCTGAGCAACTCATAGAGCAATGTTACTACAGTTCGTAATACACATCTCTGTCACCCCCCACCATATCAGCTTCAACAGACTGTACACACAACTCATTAGGTATGGCTATAGCTTAACTACCGTTTGGACAAATTTTGTATTGTAGCACACCTTTTTCTATGTGATTGCAGCCATGCCCCCTGTATAGACACTATCATTGCTGGCCTGTTACAGACTATTCACCTGCATGCCATTGTCAGGGCCACTATGGTTACATATATGCCAGTGGTATGGCTGCTATGAGATTGCTGCACATCTGACAGTCTGTGTTATTGGGGATATCTATGCATGCTGTTGGACATGTAGCGGGATTGTGTAGACTATTACTACCAACAAATGTTCTGTAACAGTGACACAATAACATGTATATGTTCTATTGGCCAGCTGATCCACCTCTCCACACTCATCTGCCAATGGTACCTGGCCACATCACATGTGTGTCCCAACCTGGGGCCTCTTTGTTTACTGTTACAGCAATACCATTAGGTGGAACCACCCAGTGGATGTTGGTTCTCCCACCCTCAGGGCATATACAGACATATCCCTGTCCTATGAGATCAGGTCTAGGGTCCGTTCCATACTGGGCTCCACAGACAGAGGAGGGATGTGCTACATCAGTCTAAGGCACCCAGTACACATTCACACAACCAACATGCTCCTCTTGCTCAGACTCCAGACCAGGCACCTTCAGGACATGGACTGTTGTTGTGAGTGGCAGTGGGTGGGAAGCTTGTTCCCATTGTGCCCATATTGGGGACCATGGGGCATCCACATCACAGACCACACATACCATCCACGGTGTTTACCCACCACATGAGTCACATACCACCCCTGTAGACTGTCCTCTATATCTACCAGTCCTTACCACCTCCACATGTGTACCTGCCATACTTCCCCATATTCACATTGCATACTTCACAGACAGGGGCAATGTGGTGCCAACAAGGGACTAACATGTGACATACCCATCCATGGTGCACACAATGCCATCTGTAGATATCTGTGTGTATTACTATGTGTGCTGCTGCCTCGCACATAGAACACATCACTGTGGTAGTGATATAAGGAACATGTCTTTACATACATATATGTTTGTGTGTGTGTTTGTACATATGTAGACATGTGCATATAGGTATATATCTGTATATGTGTAGATATATGTGATGTCATATATATGTGCACATATATATGTCTACACATGGGAAAATGTATATTTCTGGACATATATGCTGATATACATATATATCCTTATATATTATATATGTGACATATCAAGATGGTGGACATTCAGGGAGCACCTTACCCACGAAGCTCGCTATCAAAGATCAATTTATCCTAACAAAAACCAAATCTCCAGTAACAAGAACAAGACATCACTGAAGACAATCTAAAGAAATATTGATATCCTGAAGGAATATTTTTTGTAAAATTTTCTGAATTGCTAAAGTTAATCTTCTAGCTGCTCAGCTACAAAAATCTATACAAGTGAAACTTCAGGCCAAAATACTGAACTGTATTACAAACTCAAAACCACTGCAGAGGCCAAATTTCAAAATGCCAAAAGAATAGGAAATAGACACAATGGAAACCCAAACTACCAAAACAAAACTGTCTGCCGTAGCATCACCTGAAAAGGATGTGGTCTTCAAAATACAGAACATAGTTAAACAACAAGATACATCCAAATAGATGGCTAAACAAAACCCTGAAACCAGCTTCCACATGGTGGAAATAAAACAAGCACTGCTTCCACTCCAAAAGGCTATACAAAACTTCTCTGAACAGATGTCCAGCTTTGGCAAAACAATCAACCAAATAGCAAAACGTATGGACATTATTGAATCTAAAACTCAAGATAATGAATTCCAAATAAACAAACTGAAAGACGAAACTGGCGCCAAAACCAAAGCAATAATGGAAATGCAACAGAAAATAACAGACTTAGAGGCTAGAAGCCATTGAAATAAAATCTTGATTAGAGGGCTGTTGGAAAAATATGAACACAGTCAACTCCCAACAGTAATCAAACAAATAATTGATAATCTGTTACCAAAAGAGGACAAAAATAAGGAGATAGTAATTGAGAGTTAGGTGTTGGCCAGTGATATGCGTCTCTTCCACCAAATAACAGAATACCCTGAGGTAGTGGGTGCTATAGACTGCACACACAGACACATCAAAGCACCACCTGGTGATCAGGGTAGGGACTACATCAACTACAGGGGTGTCCCCTCCATCGACTGCCAGGTTGTCTGTGATGCCCAGGGCATTATAAAAATGTGTGTGTTGGCTGCACTGGAAGCTATGATGATTCCCAGATATGGCATCTGACCCAGCTGTACCAGATATTTGCCAATGGGGACATCCCCTATGGTCACCTAGTGGGGGATGCTGGTTACACACTAGAGCTGTGGCTGATGACACCCATCAGAAATGCACACACACCTGAACAAGAATGCCATGATGAGGCACACACACAGACCAGACTTATAATAGAGCATGTGTTTGGGATGCTCAGGTCATAGTTCCAGTGTCTGGACACATCTGGTGGAGCCTTGCAGTATTCACCAGCTACATGTACCCAAATTGTTATGGTATGTGCCATGCTACACAATATGATCCTGTGGAAACAGCTGCAGCAGGAACAACATGGGGCAGGGCCACACAGCCTACCACCAATGCCAAGGCCTGCTCAGGCACAGAGTGACTCAGAGGAGGAACAACCTGAGCCTGCCCCAGTAGGCAGATGGAAGCGTGCCCAGTATGCCGAAGCTGCAGCAAAGAGACAATGCATATGCACATACACAGACACAGTAGGGACCCAGAGAATGACACCTCTCTCTGACTCACACATCAGTAAAAGGGATGCTAAACATGACACTACCTGTGCTCAACCATGTATAGGGATTGTACTATGTGCATCTGACATAGGAAGCCCTCCAGCACCATACTCAAGTCTGGCACACCCTCAAGTTAAGTTAATCAACCTATCAATTGCCAAATGGAGTCAAATGTGTCATTACCTGTATCTATGGCATGGATGTGAGCATGCAAGGGAATTGGGTGGCTGAATGTTATGGCAGCAGACAATAGACACCCATAGTGGCACCATGACATCTGTAACTCATACTGAAGTCACCATAATAGCCAGTACTACACAGTACTACACAGGGTGACAAACTCCACGGCAGGAAATGTGCTGAGCAACATGTGTGTCCATATGACTCACTCATGCCAGTCAGGGTGGTTCACATACCCAATAACAGTCTCAGCCAGCAGGACAGGTGTAGTTAAACCCAAATAGAGCCTGTGCTATGGCTCCGGAATGATGGCTATGGCAAACCTCCCTCACAGGCATAAGCAGACAGATTACAGCTGGTCAGGCAGTAGGATGTTAGCTCTGAAGAGTAGAACGTCAGACACTAATATGTAGGGCAACCAATGCTATGATCTGTAGTGCACTGGTATGTCTCTAGTCAGCATGAGAATACAGAATGAAATGGTGTACCTGACATACCAGCACAGTCATAGCAAATGTGTATAAGTGTCAGATGTGCCCCTACAATCCTATGTAGAAATGTAGAAATAGACAGGTGTGCCCCCCATCTATGCAGTAATATAAGAACAGTCAGGTGTGCCCCCCAAACCTGTGTAGAAATGTAGAAATAGACAGGTGTGCACCCTCACCCTATGTAGTAATGTAATAACAGTCAGGTGTACCCCCCAATCTTGTGTACAAATGTAGAAATAGTCAGTTATGCCCCCAATCCTACGTAGAAATGTAGTAACAGTCAGGTGTGCTCCCCCAATCCTGTGTAGAAATGTAGAAATAGACAGGCGTGCCCCCCATCCTACGTAGTAATGTAATAGTCAAGTGTGCCATCCCCAATCCTGTACAGAAATGTCGAAATAGAGGTGTGCCCCCCACCCTATGTAGTAATGTAATAACAGTCAGGTGTGCCTCCCCAATCCTGTGTAGAAATGTAGTAACAGTCAGGAGTGCTCCCCCCAATCCTGTGTATAAATGTAGAAATAGACAGGTGTGCCCCCCAATCCTGTGTAGAAATGTAGAAATAGACAGGTGTGCCCCCCATCCTACATAGTAATGTAATAACAATCAAGTGTGCCTTCCCCAATCCTGTGTAGACATGTAGAAATAGAGGTGTGCCCCCCCCACCCTATGTAGTAATGTAATAACAGTCAGGTGTGCCCTCCAATCCTGTGTAGAAATGCTGAAATAGTCAGGTGAGCAACCCCTCACCCTACATACTAACGTAATAACAGTCAGGTGTACCCCCCAATCCTGTGTAGAAATGTAGAAAAAGTTAGGTGTGCCCCCCATCCTATGTAGAAATGTAGTAACAGTCAGGTGTGGCCCCCCCAATCCTGTGTAGAAATGTAGAAATAGTCAGGTGAGACCCCCGTCCTATGCAGAAATGTAGTAACAGTCACTGCCAAATGCTCAATGAATACCCTGCAGAAACTGCATGCTATCTGTCGGTGTACAACACAAAGGTCAGCACTGCAGTACAAACTACCTGGATTCAATCCACACATTTAATACAGCTGGGCATTCTGGGCATGCTCACACACTTAAACACATGAAGGCCATGTCTGCAAACACCAGTGTATCATACATATCTGACAGCCACATTTGTTAGTGTAGACACTCGTCAGTATGCACCACTCATGCCTTGCACACACAGTGGATAGAAATACAGACATATATGTAAGGACAAGAACTATAATAAGCCAAAGGTAGACGTACATAGATGTGTGGAAGAGGGAGACTGTGGCAAGGAGCCATCCAGGCCTGTCCCACCCAGACCACAGCCATAGGGCCCCAACCACATGAGGTTCAGATGTCACTCACTGCAGATACTAGCCAACAGCATCTGTCAGCATTACAGACTATGTGGTGCACGTGCTAGCTGTGCAACATGATTGTACAAGGACGTGGTCATCTAGGAGCTGTATACATATACCTGTGAAATATGACCCTGTGTGTGCCCACATGTGGCATGTCAACCTCTAGATGAATGGGTTATGGCCCATGCACACACACTGCCCTCCCCATAGCCCTACTATGACAAGCCTGTTGATGTCATCCACTGTGAAATACACCTTTGGGAGAGTTGTAGCCCAGTCATCTCTGTGGCATGTCCCATACCTTTGTACTGCTGTAGTGTGATAACATAGGTAGGAGTTCAAATCCCAAAGATGGCAAGTGTGCGCATGTGTGTGTGTGTGTGTGTGTGTGTGTGTGTGTGTGTGTGTGTGTGTGTGTGTGTGTGTGTGTGTGTGTGTGTGTCTGTATGCTTGTCCCTATTTGTGTAGAGAGCAAAGCTATTTAGGATCGTCACACTCCCTACAATTGAAATGCTCTACTTTGGTAATGCTGCTGATGTCATCCAACTAGAAATACATCTCTGGGAAGGTTGCGTTCCAGTAACCTCCATAGCACATGCCATAAGTTTGCACTGCTGCAGTGCGATCAAATAGTTAAGGATCCGTTCTAATCCCAGCCTTGGCAACTGTGTGTGTGTCTGTATAGAGAGCAATGCTTTTTAGGATAGTCTCACTCCCTACAATTGAAATGCTCTATTTTGGTAAGGCTGTTGATGTCATCCACCTAGAAAAACAACTCTGAGAAGGTTGCATCCCAGTAATCTCTGTAGCATGTGCTATAACTGTGCACTGCTGTAGTGTGATAAAATAATTAGGGAAGAGTTCTAATCCCAGCCTTGGCAATTGTGTGTGTGTGTCTGTCTGTCTGTGTAGAGAGCAATACTTTTTTGGGTAGTCACACTCCCTACAATTGAAATGCTCTACTTTGGTAAAGCTGCTGATGTCATCCATCTAGCAATACAACTCTGGGAAGGTTGTATCCCAGTAATCTCTGTAACACATGTCATAACTGCGTACTGCTGTGGTGTGATAAAAAAGTTAGGGAGGAATTCTATTCTCAGCTGTGACAACTGTGTATTTGTTCTGTGTAGAAAGCAATGATTTTTAGGGTAGTCACACTCTCTACAATTGAAATGCTCTACTTTGGAAAGGTTGTTCATGTCATCCAACTAGAAATACATCTCTGGGAAGGCTGTAGCCCATTAATCTCCATAACATGTGCCATAATTGCGTACTGCTGTAGTATAATAAAATAGTTAAGGAGGAATTCTAATCCCATCCTTGGTGACTGTATGTGTCTGTCTGTGTAGAGAGCAATGTTTTTTAGGGTAGTCACACTCCCTACAATTGAAATGCTCTACTTTGGTAAGGCTGTTGATGTCATCCACCTAGAAATACATCTCTGGGAAGGCTGTAGTCCAGTAATCTCTGTAGTGCATTCTATAACTGTGTACTGCAGTGGTATGATAAATTAGTTAGATGGGTGTTTTAATCCCAGACATGGCAAGCGTGTGTCTGTCTGTGTAGAGTGCAATGCTTTTTAGGGTAGTCACACTACAAACAATTCAAATGCTATACTTGGTAAGGTTGCTGATATCATCCACCAAGAAATACACCTCTGGGAAGGATATAGTCCAGTAATCTCTGAAGTGTGTGCCATAACTGCATACTGCTGTAGTGTGATATAGAACTCTGGTATGGTTCTATTCCCACCCATGGCAGTTCTGGATGTTATGTGTGTGTTTCAATGTCTGTGTAGGGAGCAATGCATTTTAGACTAGTCACACTCCTTTCAATTCAAATGCCCTACTTTGTCAATCCTGCTGATGTCATTCACTGTGAAATACATCTTTGGGGGAGGAGTTCTCCAGTAATCCTTGTGGTGCATCCTATAACAGTGTCATGCGGTAATGTGATGTAGACCTCTGTTAGGGGTTCTATACTCACACAGGTTAGTTGTGGATGTTTTGTGTGTGTTTCAGTGTCTGTGTAGGGAGCAGTGCATTTTAGTCTAGCCACACTCACTACAATTCAAATGTCCTACTTTGGCAATCCTGCTGATGTCAGTCACTGTGAAATACACCTTTGGGGAAAAAGTTCTCCAGTAATCCCCATGGTGCATCCTATGACAGCTTCATGCTGTAATGTGATATAGAACTCTATTAGCTGTTCAATACTCACACATGTCGGTTGTGGATGTTTTGTGTGTGGTTCAATGTCTGTGTAGGGAGCAGTGCATTTTAGCCTAGCTACACTCACTACAATTTGAATATCCTACTTTGGCAATCCTGCTGATGTCATTCACTGTGAAATACACCTTTGGGGAAGGTGTTCTCCAGTAATCCATGTCAGTTGTGGATGTTTTGTGTGTGTTTCAATGTCTGTGTAGTGAGCAGTGCATTTTAGCTTAGCCACACTCACTACAATTTGAATGCTCTACTTTGGCAATACTGCTGATGTCAGTCACTGTGAAATACACCTTTGGGGAAGGAGTTCTCCAGTAATCCCCATGGTGCATCCTATGACAGCTTTATGTTGTAGTGTGATACAGACCTCTGTTAGCCGTTCTATACCCACACATGTCGGTTATGGATGTGTTGTGTGTGTTTCAATGTTTGTGTAGGGAGCAGTGCATTTTAGCCTAGCTACACTCACTACAATTTGAATACCCTACTTTGGCAATCCTGCTGATGTCATTCACTGTGAAATACACCTTTGATGAAGGTGTTCTCCAGTAATCCATGTCGGTTTTGGATGTTTTGTGTGTGTTTCAATGTCTGTATAGGGAGCAATGCATTTTAGCCTAGCCACACTCACTTCAATTCAAATGACTTACATTGTCAATTCTGCTAATGTTTTTCACTGTGAAATACCCCTTTGGGGAAGGAGTTCTCCAGTAATCGCCATGGTGCAACCTATAACAGCTTCATGCTGTTGTGTGATACAGACCTCTGTTAGGGGTTCTATACCCACACATTTCAGTTGTGGATGTTTTGTGTGTGTTTCAATGCCTGTGTAGGGAGCAGTGCATTTTAGCCTAGCCACACTCACTACAATTAGAATGCCTTACTTTGGCAATCCTGCTGATGTCATTCAATGTGAAATACATCTTTGGGGAAGGAGTACTCCAGTAATCTCCATGGCACGTACTATGACTGCGTACTGCCGTAGTGTAATAAAATAGTTACATAGGAGTTCTAATCCCAGATATGATGTGTGTGTGTGTGTGTGTGTGTGTGTGTGTGTGTGTGTGTGTGTGTGTGTGTGTGTATATGTGTTTGTAACTCATATCCTGTGTGGAGGTGGTTTTGAGTGTGTAACAACTGGGCCCAATGTGGAGAGGGATTTGCAAATGCCCACCATACAGGGATAACATATGTGAAATAGCCAAGAGGCTGGGGTGCAGATCCATACCTATACATGTGACATCAAGTCCAGGCAAACAAAGTTAGCAACCCTAGTATTAGCCAGACAACACTCTCAACCCATGCCTCATACACGCACACACACTTGCCTAGGCAACAGCTGCTATGTTGGTAGTACACTTCATATTTCCAACTGTTATTAACTATGGAGTGATTACAGTGGCCTACAGAGGGCATGGCACCCTGTCAATCTGTCCAATACGCATATACATGCAGAGAGTGCCCCTTCCCCATTCTCCCCCTGGACACCTGCAACACCTGTAGTACCATCACGTGTGACCCACAAAGGACATACCGTGCCTGAAAACATGCCCTGTATGGACAAATGTCACTGACATGCATGCTATCAGTGTAGGTGCAGGGTAAATCTGCTGTCCATTGCCAGTTCCTGCAACATGAGGCCAGGACTGGCACATCTGATGAAAATCTGTGTACACAACAAGGGCCAGATACCCCAGGTACAGTTCCACATGTCACTGTACATGCATGTGGACGGTGTGCACATCACCAACACCATCCATTGCAAGCAATGCACAGCATTGCCACATGCATTAGTCACCCAGGTGACTGGATGGTGACTACAATACACACCTGTGTGGGCAATTCCAGAATCTACACCCCTGAGCCACAATTCAGACAATTGTCATGTGGCCTGATGCCAAGGTGTATCCATCACCTGGCCTTGTATAGCTGTCTGGCACAGTTTACCACTACACACCCGTGAATCAATGCACACATGTATGTCAGTACTGGCACCCTGTGTGTGTGTGTGCGTGTGTGTGTGTTTGTGTGTGTGTGTGTGTGTGTGTGTGTGTGTGTGTGTGTGCGTGTGTGTGTGTGTGTGTGTGTCTGTTGTATGATGTGTATGTTCACATTCACACTCACTACAACCTCATGGAATACTGCAGTATGCTGTCTGATGTCAGACACCTCCCCATACACTTTGCCCCATAAAACCTCTGTATGACCTCTGTGGTGCATGTGATACCTGCACAGTAATGTATTGTGGCAATCTCACTAGTGATGGGTTGTATTCCTGGCCCTGCCAAGTGTGTCAGTGTGTGTGTGACCCTGTGAGAATGTGGCTGTGTTGACACTGGCATCTGTTCATGCAGACAGGCACATGTACTACACCTACCGTATAGCTTCCATATCCCTGTTGCAAATGTCACTCACCATCACATATACGTTGTGAGGGCTCCACAACATGTAACCTATGTGGTGCATCCAATAACTGCATAGAAATGTGATAGCAGTACATAGTCATCAGAGGGTTGATACTCTTTGCTGGTAGGTGTGTGACACAAACATGCTTAAGTTTTACTCTCCCACCCCTCCCTGACTTGTCTTTACCTCTGTTTGCCTCCCTCACTTCCTCTCTCATGGATGTGGAGACCTACACCTAGTTTGCTTAGGCAGCAGCTTGTGTATTTTAAGTGATGCTCATGATCAGCTGATGGCCTCTGCACAAATTGCAGACCTCCCCTAGCTGATTGCATGTAGAACAGCTATGATAACATTCCCATAGCCAACTGCATGGAAACACACTCCAATATCTAGGAACATCATGTTGGTTTTGGCCATTTTCATTCACTGTGATCTGGAACTAGATCTGTTGTTTGGCAAACAGCATCTCAGATGGATTGGGGATTTACCTCTAACAACATACACTGAGGAAACAGGGCAACACACAGGAGGGGGATGTGCCTGACATGACGACAGACTGTAAGTGCTGCTATAGTGCATTTATAGTAATGTTGGTTTTACAATGAGTGTGTGTGGATATGGCTGTCCTACATGTTTAATACCTGCCATGTCAGTTCTATGTTTATAAGGAATCCCCATCTGTAGGGTCATCTGCAGACTGGGCAGTGTGTTGTGCCTTTGGTGTCATGTGCTACCTACAGAGCATCTATCTGTGAACTGCAGAAGGTAGAGTGAGGATTGCAGTCTGCAGATGGGGAAAGCCGTGACAGTTACTGACTTCACATTCCTCATAGGACATATGTTGCAACAAACTTTGTTACAACAGTAAATGTATGAGGTTATCACAGCAGCATGTCAATATTGGCCCTGTGTATCTGCCTACAGCCACAACTCTGTCAACCTTTGTACATATGTCATGCATTAAGCGATGCATATGTGCTGTACACCATAATTAGTGTCATCATATCTGATAACAAACCAGTGAGATATCAGACTGCTACACATATTATGTACAGTAGGGGTTATATTTGATGACATAAGCTGGACATTCTGTGGTTGTTTGTACAGTACTGAGGTCTGTGTACTTATGCTGAATGTCGATAGTGTGTGTATTGTTAATATGTACTTTGGCCTGTGTACAGACTGTGGTAGATGTCATTGTTCTAGGTCCCATCCTATCTGATGTTACATGCTGCTCCACTGTATCTTACTGTATTGGCTTACATGTTTGTAGGACCATACACACACATGCCCCATACTACAGACAGGCATCAGACGAAACTGTGTAGCAGCCCAATATATGTAGGGTTAGTCTGTGAGTGGGACATATGAGGATGGTGTTGAACAGATAGCCCATTTACTGTAATATTATGCTAGCTTACCATATGTGGCTGTGGTTGAGTTCACAATGGTTGTGGTTATGTACTTTCACACAAGTGTATCTTACCCTGTGCTGTGACATTTCTGTAGAGCCTGCTATATATGCAGGTACATGTCCATACCCCCATAGGAGATGTAGGCCAGTGTTGAGCCAGTCTGCCTGTAGCCGATATGGTGCATTGTTACATGCCTAGCAGCTTAGTTTACTTACCCAGTGAGATGTCATGTCGAGATATTTGCCAGATGTACTTGTGCCGGGCCTCCCTTAACAGTCATGTATGTCAGACAGAGCAGTGGGATGATGTACATCACTATCTAGTGGGTAGTATGTGGTCATGGCACCCCTGTACCAGCGGTCATTATGTGTCAGGACAGACAGGGGTGTGTGAATGCATAACCTATGGTGGCAAATGTATACCAGTCATTATGTGTTATACCCATCTACATGGCTGTTAACATCCACATTGTCAGGCATGGTCCACATGTATTGCACTAAGGGGTTCTGTGTACCTCTGTACTGTACAGATTGTGTCAGAGTGTCCACATATATTGGCCAATATATCTGCTGCAGTCCACAGAGGCATTTTGGGCTAGCAGCAGTACTGCACTATGATGTCCTTAGGATGTCTGTCAGTAGCCAATGGCACACTTGTGAAAAGCAGATGTGACCTACCACACACACCATGTCTGTGAAGACAATCCCAATTACAGTAGCAATAGTCTAGTAATATACCTGGTATACACACACCATGTTCAGGACATATGGTGAAAATATATGTACATATAATTATCCATATATCTATATATAGGTTCATAGGTTCATAGGTAGGTACTATGCTATTGGCCCTAGGGCCTATACAAGCCTAGCCAAAAATGTACCCTGGCTTTCGCCAACCAAGAAAATTATTTTCCTGTGCCCCTGTCAAGCAGAAACACAGAAGTGATCCCCGGGGTGAATTTCCTATTACCCATCCAATCATCAAGATTTTTCTTGAAGAGTGCTAATGAGGAGCTCTGTTTGACATAGATAGGCAGTCTGTTCCAGAGTATGGGAAGTCTCTGGGACAGGAATCTCTCCCTCCAGAATGTTCTGTTTATTGTGGCGACAAGGTTTAGGTGCCTAGACCGTGTAGCTCGGAGGGATTGGGATTTCTTTAAGTGGAGCATGTCCAACAGCTCTGGGTTTGACATAGCTTTGTATGTTAGGCAGAGATCGCCTCTGAGTAGGCACTATGTGATGGAGTAAAGCTGGAGTTTTTTGAGACGGTCTGTGTAAGGCATCTGTTTGAGGCCAGTAATCCTCTTTGTGAGGTATTTTTGCGGCCTTTCTAGTTGTTGTAGATGTCTTGTGAGGTAGATACCAAATGGGGCGTTGTACTCTATAATTGGTCTAATGAGTGATGAGTAGAGGGGAACAATGACCTCTTTTTTTCTGGATGAGAAACCTTTTGTGATGAGGTGTACCACATAGAAGGATTGCCTGACCACTTTGGCAATGTGATTATCAAAGGAGAGACTACTGCCCACCTGTGTCCCAAGGTCTCCTATCACACTTTCGGTGTTAAGTATACTACTGCCTATGTGGTAGTTCATGGGTACAGAATTTTTACCAAAGGGGATGACAATGCGCTTTTTGGCATTGAGCTTGAGACCATGTCTTTGACACCAGGCATCTGTCTCAGTGATGCCCTTTTGTAGGATGTCCACATCATTAGGAGTTTCAATTATGGCTCCTTGTTTGCAGTCATCTGCAAATTTAGTTAGCCAAAGACCTTCTGTGTTAGCTTGCACTTCAGAGAAGTAGATACCAAACAGGAGAGGACCCAGGACTGAACCCTGTGGTACTCCACTTGTTACTGGTCTGAATTCTGATTTGGAGTCTGCTACTTTCACAGTGTGGGTTCTTTCAGTAAGCCAGTTGGCAACCCATCTTGTGACATAGTGATTTATACCTAGTTTAGTGAGTTTATCTATATTTCCAGAGTGGGGGGTGGTGTTGAACGCCTTGGCGAGATCTAGATAGGCTGTTTGAACCACTTTACCCTCATCTATGGCTTTGGTGACTACTTCAAAGAAGTCTATCAGGTTTAGGAGACATGATCTGCCTTTTACAATCCCAAACTGTGTGGGGGTCCAGGGTTTGGAGATCTCCAATGTCTTTGTTTATGAGCTCCATGATGATATGTTGCATGACCTTGCAGATGAGGCTCATCAGGTTAATGGGGCGGTAGTTCCCGGGGTCTGTTGTGGCCCCCCCTTTGTGGAGTGGGATAACTGTCAGGCATTTAATGGGCACAAAGCCTGAGGTGAGGCTTTGATTGAACATGGTACTTAGGTGGGGTGCCAGTTCATTCTGTAGTTCATGTAGAAGGCAGACTGGGATGTTGTCAGGTCCCATGGATGCCGTGATCTTGGCTTTGGAGAGTGAAGTTTTTACCTGTGCAGCTGTGATTACAGGAACGTTGCATTCTTCCGGTATAAATATGGACCCTTTAGGGGGTGAGAGGGGGTAAAGTTAGCACTGAACTTATCTGTTAGGATGTTGGCAATATCAGTTGGTTCTGTATATTTAGTGTCATTGTGCTGTAACTCAGAGCAGATCTGAATGTTGCCATTGAGATTTTTGACATAGCTATAGAATGCTTTGTGGTTGTCTTTAGAATCAGTGGCATTGT
>NC_056732.1:1155527460-1155558586 GCF_019279795.1 Protopterus annectens | reverse complement strand
CTGCACTTGCACGTGCCATATGTCCTGTACTATTCCCACAGTCGTGTATGCCTTCATGCACTACTACTGCGTGTTACTGGCTGTTTGTATGTGGTACACATGGACATTGTGATGGTTGGCTTGACCTATTCCCATGCTAGACCGTACACATCTGTCAATTAAGTTGTTTAAATCAAACTGTAACACTCATTCGTATTTTCAAACTGACAGTCAATAACACAGGAAGCTGAGATTAATAACGTTTTACTACTGTGCAGCAGGAGGCAAAGAACTATGCAGTAAATGTTTAGACATTTGTTTTACTCTATACATGTTACAGCTGTATGAACATTGGGTATACTATCATCTTTTGCAGACATTAATGATGTGGTCAGTCACAAGGCATTTACATCGCTAGAGTCCACAACGTTGTATTCCTACAACAGTGCTCAGGTAATGCTTATTAAATGTTTTCCCATGAGAATAACACAGCCTTGCAAGGCACCTTGTCAATTACAGTGTCCTTCTGTGATTGTAGCTGTTTTAAGGACCCTAGACTGTTCCGATACTGTAGTCGGTTAATTTCTTAATACGTTGCTTTGTGTCTCTGGTAAGGAGTTGTACTGTTATCTTCGATAGAGCTCACAAGGCCATCCTCCTCAGGGGAAGGGGTGATGTTATGCATGTACATACATTTATTGTTCTGTAACCCAGCAGATAATTAATGCTGACAGACATAAGCCTGCTGTACTGGTTACTGCCAGGATCAGAATTCCATCACACTACAGCTTAGCTTCACCAATTACATGCAGGCTTAGTTCTACTGCCATATTGTACGGTACAATTCAATGCATTATCTAGTATTTCAAGTCTAAACTGGCACTTCATATGTGTTTCTATATATATTTTTCAACAACATCCATCCGCCATATGCATGTTGTTCCGTCCTTACCTTGACCGTGTGTATTTGGCCGTCCGCAACGCTTACTCTCCACATGTGATGTCCCACCTTCCCCTTCTTTGCCTGTAGCACCCTGTTAGGCAGTCCTGTTTGGTGCACGTGTTCCGCTATATGTGATCGACTTCACTGCATAGCTAATCATCGATCGGTGGTTCAACAACCCGACTTGTCCACATGTGTACAGTTATGTGCACCGTGTCGTATGCAAACCTATATGGTTTACGGGAATTATATACCACATGCAGGATGTACATTCTGCAGACACATTCACATGCAGCCATTTACATATCTGTACCTGAGGTGGGTTGGTGACATGTGGGTGCGTGTTGCCAGCGTGGCATTGCCTAACACAAACATCTTACCACATTTCAGGTATGCACATTGTGTGTGGGTGTATAGCTGCACACGGATGCTAGCGGGTTAGGGTGCACAGGTGTACATGGGTGGGACTGACATGTACAATGAGGCTATTGTGTATTACATCTGAATGCATGGGTTCTGCTTCTGGATATTACACTTCAACATACGCCATCCAGTGTATGCGACAGAGACGTTGCTGGGTGTGGGATATGTTGCTATGCACATGTTTGCCTGTTTTTAAGGTATCTTGATTCCTTCCTGTTGTTATGTCAACACAGCTACCCGGCTATGTACTCTCACTACTGCTTGTGACCATTATGGTTGGCACCTTTTCCAATGCCCATAGTGGGGCATGTTATGAAACCGAATTTGCAGGACTACACATACCCACGGCAAGTGCAGTTGACAGAACTTCACTTGTTTGCCATACTATAAGCTTATTCTGTAAGCATTTAGGTTCCTTATTCATTTTCTTCTGCCATGTATGTGTTTCATATACAAATGTATTATGTTTTATACTACTATTACATGTATATTGCGGGAATATTTTTGGCAGGGGATCTTAGGTCATTTTCCATTTTTCCGATTGTTGCAAAGACACAACTGTCCAATCAGGGACTGTCCATGGCACATTGGGACAGCTGGTAACCCTGGTGACCATGCCCATGTCGCTACTGGGCTGCCACCTTTTCCAGTTTCCAAGCTGGGATATTTCCTGGACTCACAGCTGACTTTACAGGCCGACACATACACACGGTCACTATATAGCATAGGACTTCACTTGTTTGCCTAAATAAAAGCTTATTGTTGTGGCAGTTTGCTTGCTTATTCTGTTTCTTGTGACATTTAGGTATTTCAGTTACAGAAATAACCAATTCATGCTACCATTACATTACATACGGGATATCATTATGTCCTACAATCTTAGCACATTTGCCATTTTTAATAAGTTTTTTCGGGACACAACTGCCCATAGAGAGACTGCCCCACCCAGAGTGGAATAGGTGGTGACCTTAGTCGCTGCTCCTATGTCGGTGCGGCACGCTGACATGCTGCTGTACACCTTCTCTGAGTGTAACCACAGATGGTGCATTGCGGGACAAACGCGGTCTTATCGCATCCTTTGCTCCTTGGATGGGTACACTTAAGCCTTCGTGGCTTGTATTTGCTTCTCCGTTTATTTGGGACGGGTACTATGCTGCATACTCTACGTGCGTTTCATTCTGCACGGGACCTGGCTGCTGCCATTACTATTATGGGCGGACCGTGGCTGTCAGCACATTAGGTTGCTCACCTCATGCCGGCTTAGACACGCCTCCAGACGCATCCTACCTGGGCTCGCTCACGTACACTACGCACGTGTCTGTGGTTGCGGTGCACTCTCATTAATATGCATATGGCTACTGCGACTATTCACTGCACCGCCGGCGCAGACCTTATGCCGGCTTTGCGCCGAGCTTCATGAATCCCGGGGAGGATCTATCATTTACAAAGGTGACATTTTTTGTTTCTATTTTATTTTCAGTGTTTTCAAAATAGATCATTTGGGTCTGATCCTTTGAGGTTTGATAGCATGACTTTATGACTTTTCATTTAAAGTCATGTGTATATATATATATATATATATATATATATATATATATATATATATATATATATATATGTATGGATCTACTTCACATAATCCAACATCCAAATGTTCGACTTTCATATGGCCGAGACCATATGATCAAACATTTGTATGTTCAAAAATGTGAGAATAAAAATAAAAAACAAAAAAAAATAAACATTGCTAGCAGGGGGCAAGCCCCCACACCCCCCGTTATTTAAATGTACCAGCTCTGAGCTCGCACTACATTGCGGTAAAGGAAAATCTTCCCGTTCTGCTCTCTATGGAGATCCCCATTCAGACCGTTCAAACTTTTAAAAGTTCAATCATATGGTCTCGGCCATATGAAAGTTGTGCTTTTAAAAGTTCAACCATCTGAAGGGGACCCATATATATATATATATATATATATATATATATATATATATTTATATGTATATAGATACGGATTAATAAAGATATATATATATATATATATATATATATATATATATATATATATATATACAGAAGTGAGATATAGATATATATAAATATATAGATATATATACATAGATATAGATATATAATTATTAGTATGTCCATATTTTGAAAAGTGAAAATAACAAATGTCAAGTGATAGAGCACAACTTGCCAATCACCAGTTAACTAAAAAAAAAACCAAACAAAAAATGTAAAATGATTTTTTGCAAGGGGACAGGCCCCGACCCCCGTACCCCCACATCACCTGCTAATTATATATACCAACTCTGCGATAGCACTACAATGGAGAAAGAGCAAACTCCCCTATCCTCACTGTATCATGCTCTCTTCAGAAAAATAAAAGTATAACTTGGGAAGGATAGTTCAGGTCAAATCTGATAAGGTTCTTGATATCACAGTTTATGAGATCAGCTATGATATATTCCATGGCCTTGCAGATGAGGCTTGTAAGGCTGATATGTCTGTAATTATCTGGCTTGGTTGTAAGGCCACCCTTATGGATGGGCATTACCATTGCAGTGTGGCACTCATCAGGGCAAAAGAAGTAGTTAAACTTAGGTTAAGCTGTTTAATGAGTTAGCCTGCAATGACATGTTTGACACTATTAATTAAGCAAATGGGTATAATGTCAGATCCCACAGAGGAAGTCTTTTTGGTCTTGGTTATCACTTTCCATAAGTGATCTTTAGGGGATACTTGGAGAGTAAGGGATTCAGGTATTTTGGGGCTTTGAACAGAAGTCTCAGGGGGTAAATCTGGCACTAAATTTGCTTGCAAGGATAGTGGCAATGTCTACTGGGTCAGAATAGAAGGCATCATAAGTAATTCCAGAGCAAGGTAGGGTGTTGTTTAAGTATATTTCTGCTTATATCCATTAATTTTAACATTTCATAGGTTCAGCTAAGCTAACTACCACCAGGGTCTTTACAAGTCTAGCCATGCAACCCAACTTAGTTTTGTCCCTTAGTTCCTTGGATGCCTATATGATGAGGTTTGTTAGTAAAAAAGTAGCTAAGTGTTGTGGAGGTATGTTAGTTGGAAATTCATTTACTTAACTGTCAACCTCTGTCCATCAGAGACACGGGAGGCACTAGACCAGGATGAATTTGTGATTTCTTATCAAATGGTCATGGCTTCTTTTGAACAGAGTCAAGGATGACCTCTGCTTCACATAGATGGGGAGCTTATTCCACAGCAAAGGAATCCTTTCAGACACATACCAGTCTCTCCAGCAGGTTCTATTTATGTTGTAGGCAAAATTCAAATCCTTGGATCTAGTGTTTCTGGTGCTGTCATACAAGAGATTGATCAGATCTGTATGTGAGGATGACTCATATGCTAGGCATAGATCACCTCTCAGCAGCCTGTAGAAGAGTGAGTATGGAAACAAGGCCTTAAGATGATCTGTGTGGGAAAGGGTATTCATACTTTGGATTCTCCTGATGAGGGCACTCCAACTGTTGTAAGTGCCTGGTTAGGTGCACAGCAAAGGGAGTATTGTACTCAAGGATAGATATGATAAGGGATGAGTAGAGTAGTACTATAACTTCCTTGGGCCTGGATGCCATACCCTTACCTATAAATTGGATGAAATAGAATGATTTTCTTACCACTTGGTTATATCTGTCATAGGCCAGATTACTGTCTATATATGTTTCCAGATTCCTAACTATCAGGTCAACTCTTAGGGGGTAATTAGCTTGGGTAGATGATTTCCCAAAGGGCACTATAATGCATTTCTTCACATTGTTTTTAATCCATGGCTTTGATACCAGTCATTTATTTGTGTGAGATTCTCTTGTAGGATGTTAGTGTCATGAGGGGAATCTATGATAGCTCGCAATTTACAGTCATCTGCGATCTTGGTGAACCAGAGGCCTTTGACATTAGTCTTGACTTCCTAGAAGTAAATGCCAAATAGGAGGGTCTATATTACTTTATCGAATACTTACAACATCGAACGTTATATGGTCGACACCGTATGTTCGAAGTTGTAAATAGTCGAAAATAAAACAAAAAAAAATGATGCATGCCCCACACCCCCGCTCTCTCTCTCTCTCTATATATATATATATATATATATACATACACCAACTCCAAGATCACACTATACTGCAGTAAACGGAAAGCTTCTCTATGGAGAGTTCTGCTTTAATTTTCTACTATTTACAACTATTTACAACTTCAAACATATGGTGTCGACCATATAACATTCAATGTTATAAGTATTTGATAAAGTAATATAGACCCCAAATAGGAGCAGGCCCAGCACAGAGGCCTGAGTACTCTGCTGGTGAGAGGTCTCCTGGTGGTGGTGGTCTCACCAATCCTGACTTCTTAGGTCCTATCTGTGAGCCAGCAAGCAATCCAATGAGTTATATAAGGATTTATGCCTAGTTCTGAGAGTTTGCCAACAATACCTAATTGTGGTATTGTATCAAATGCCTTGATCAGGTCAAATTAGGCAGTATGCTCCTTTTCTTCATCATCCATAGCTTTGGTGACCCTCTCAAAGATGTCTACCAGACTGAGTAGGAAAGACCTTCCTTTAACAAAGCCAAACTAGGATGGGTCCAGTGTCTGTAGGTGGCCAGTGTCCTTGTTGATCATTTCTATGATAATTCGTTCCATGGCTCTTCATTTTACACTTACCAGACTGATGGGTCTGTAGTTCTGGATGTCACTTGATGGTCCACTCTTATGAAGAGTGATGCAGCCCATTCACCAGGCATGTAACCAGTTTTGAGGCTGTAGCTGAATACTGCCTCATGTGGCCCTGATAGGGCATGTTTTTAGCTATTTAGGAGGCAATTGGGGAAATTGTTGGGGCCCATTGAAGCAGTGCATTTGACCTTAGCAAGCACCACCAGGACTTCTTCCCTGCTGATTGTTAGAGGGTTATGCTAGAAGGGATTTCACAGGGGGTACTAGGGAGCAGTTGGGGGGGGCAGTGAAGTTAGAGCTAAATTTATCAGCCAGTAGATTTGCTATGTCACCCTGGTCAGTGAAGGTTGCTCCATTTACCACCACTTCTGAACATTGCTGAGTGTTACCTTTAAGGTCCCTGGCATAGGTGAAGAAGAACATCTGATTGTCTTTAGCTGGGAGGCTATCCCAACCTCATAACTGACCTTGTTCAACTTTATTAGAGGCCTTATTTTCTTGTTTAGTTGAATCAGAGAGCTCTTGCATCTGTGACAGTTGTACTTTCTGATTTTGACAATGACTTTTTTTTTAATATATATTCTGTTCCAGCAGTGGGGTTTGTTTTTAGTGATCTATCTGTGCTTACGTCTGGTAGGTATGGCAGTCTCAATGCAACCATTAACATATTTGTACAGAGTTTCAGTAAATAATTCTGCATAGCTAGCTGTGTTCTTGGGGTTTGGGGGAGCTGTGAATTTTGACAAACTGTTGCTTAATAAGGTGTAGTTTGCTTTAGAATAATTCCTAGCTGTTTTGGGCTTAGTTGGGTTTTCCAGCTTGATTTTTATTCTGAGGGAGACAGCTTTGTGGTTCAACCTCACCAAAGAGAACATGACATGGGGGAGAGGGGATATGATGCATTCCTCTCCCATATTGGCAACTACTAAGTCCAATGTGTTTGATCTTCTGGTTGAAGTGTGCATTATCTGATCCAGTGTATTTGTGTTGATAAAGTTCAGGAAACAGTGTGCCTGTGAGTTAGAGGAAGTGTATGTTTCCTAGTCTAGAGGGGGATAGATAAAGTCTCCCATGAATAGGACATTTGGTTGGATGCTGATTGTATTAGGTCCAGGAAAGAATTGTGAGCTTCATGGGTCATAGAGGGTGACCTGCAGCTAGCTAGGATATAGTAAAGACCCTTGTCTATGGAGATTTGGACATGGGTGAACTCCAGGATATCATCTTGGAGTTGTATTTACTGCTAATATAGATTGAGTCTTCTCCACCTTTAGCCCCTGTTACAGGTGCTGCTAATCTAGTGTGAAGCACACTGATGTCTCACTCACTAGGTTGAATAAGGTAAGAGTAACAGTCAGCTGTCTGTCAGGTGCCAGGATCTGCCACATAACACATGCGCTCAGGTCCCTCAACAACAGGTACAAATACGGCAATGTCATTGTACATGTGGGTGTGAATGACCTGAGATATACCTCCCTGAACTACATGCAAAGAGACATGGAGGAGCTCTTGGATTATGTAGCCCAAACAGGTATGACCCTAGCCCTGAGCAGCATCCAAACATCACCCAGAATAATACCACAGTAAAAGTAGAAAATGACTGATTTCAACAACTGGCTATGTTTCTGGTGTCATTCCAAGGTGATCCAGTATCTGTCTGCCTAGGATGACATGACTGACAGACCTTGATGCTTTGCCAGAGATGGCTTGCATCTGTCACCCCTGGGCTTACGGATACTGGCCAAGGTTCTTGCTACCCCTATAGTGCCTTTTTTGGCTGTGTTCCAAAGACCAAATCACCACCATAACAGCTACAAACTGATGCAATCTGAAGATCATGCTGCTCAGTGCTAGAAGTCTAAATCTCAAAATGCACTTGCTCGAAGCACTCCTTAAAATGGAGAACATCGACATTTGTGCTGTAACAGAGACCTGGTTCAAAGCAGAAGAAAGCACCCCTACACTACCAGGTTATAACTCATTCCAAACCTTTTGGCCCCAGAACTTGGACCGAAGCACCAAAGGCGATGGTGCTTCCATATTCATAAAGGATGCGCACACCTGCAGACTGGTATCCCAACATAATGCATCAGAGATACTTCAGGTGCAGCTAACATTGGGTAAGACAGAGATTCAGGTCATAGCCTGCTATAGGTCCCCAACCATGTTCCAAGGCTCACATTCTATGTCTCTAAGCACACTGGAGAATATTAAGGTCCAACCAAACACTTTCATACTGGGTGAATTCAACTACTCCTCCATTAACTGGGAAAACTACTCAAGCACCAATACACTTGCCCAACATTTCATAGAATTCATTAATTCCAATCCCCTGGACCAGCTCGTTCTTACCCCCACTAGAGGTAGCAACATCCTTGACCTGGTCATTACTAACATGGGCGACCGTTGCTCTACACCAATAGTCAACTTCTCCCTGGTTAGATCCAACCACAAACTAATCACCTTGGAAATCCCCCCCCCCCCCCCCGCAATGACAAACTTCTCCAAAGCTAACTTTGGGCTCCTAAAACAGAGGTGACTAACTTCACAGCACCCATGCAAATGGAGAAGAGTTGCATGACTGCTGAATCATACACCAATGCACGGTACAAACACGTACACAAATGCAGGAATCTCGCCATACCCAATAGAACCAAGATGGTCTCCTCCAAAAACAGGAAGCCAATCTGGTGGTCCCCTGCCATAAACGAACTCTACAACAGAAGGAAGAAACTGATGCGGAATAAGGTGAAGTCCCAAAACTGGAAAAACTCCCTTATCAGCCTCAACGCAAAGTTGAGATCCCTCATCAAATCCTCTAAAGCTAGCTATGAAAAAGGAATTGCAGCAGATAATAAAGACAACCACAAGGCCTTCTATAGTTATGTAAAGAATCTCCACAGTAATACCCAGATTTGCTCTGAGCTACTGCACAATGGTACCTCCTATACCGAGCCAACAGATATTGCCAATATACTGGCTGACAGATTCAGTGCCAACTTTACCCCCCCCCCTCCGCAAAGGACCAATCACAATATCAGTAGATTTCCAGGCACCTAGTAGTACTGCTGCACAAGTTAAAACAGCACTGTCCAAGGCCAAGAATACAGCTTCTATGGGACCTGACAATATCCCTGGCTGTGTTTTACATGAACTACAGAGTGAAGTGGCACCTCACCTGTGTGCCCTGTTCAATCACAGCCTCACCTCAGGCTTTGAATGGTGCACTGCTACAGTCATCCCTCTCCACAAAGGAGGAGCAACTACAAACCCTAGGAACTTTCGCTCCATTAGCCTGACGAGTCTGATATGCAAAGCTATGGAATGTATCATCATGGACCTAATAAACAAGGATATAGGAAATCTCCAAACTCTGGATTTCACACAGCTTGGTTTTGTGAATGGTAGATCATGCCTGCTCAACCTGGTCAACTTCTTTGAGTCAGTCACCAGAGCTGTGGATGAAGGCAAGGTGGTTCATACAGCCTACCTTGATCTGGCTAAGGCCTTAGATACCATTCCCCACTCAGGAATCATAGAAAAACTCATCAAGTACAATGCCCCATTTGGCATGTACCTCACTAGACACCCCACAAAAGTACCTCACAAAAATGATCCTAGGATGTAAACAGTTGTCCCATATGGACAGACTCAAAAAACTCCAACTATTCTCTGTCTCATATCGCCTACTTAGAGGTGATCTCTGCTTGACTTAACAAAGCCATGTCTGACCCAGTTCTGTTAGAAATGCTACATCTAAAGAAATTCCAATCCCTCCTCACCACATGCTCCAGAGACCTCAACCTCATTGCCACAATCAACAGAACATGCTGGAGGGACAGGTTCATAACCCAGAGACTGCCCTTGCTATGGAATAAACTTCCCATACATATCAAACAGAGCACCTCACTGGCCCTCTTCAAGAAAAATCTTGATGAGTGGTTGGGAAATAGAAAATTCACCTAGGGGATCACTCCAGTGGCTTTACCCGACAGAGGCACTGGGAACTAATGTCTGGTGGCACGATGCCAGGGTAATCTTATGGTCTAGGTTTCTAAAGGCTCCAGGACCAGTACCCTAGAACACACCTACGAACCAATGAACCTATTGGTATAAATGTGTGGAAGTCACTGTAGCCTTCCACTGCTGGAGTTCTTTTTGCAGTTTTAAACCGAGTGTCAGTAACAGCACAGATGTCTACATTCTCCAGAGTGAGGTGAGCTTGTAGTGTGTTGAGTTTCTTGTTTAGACTCCTAGCATTGAGCAGTAACACCTAAAGGTTACTTTTTATTTTTTTTTCTATGTTAGTAGTTTTGTCATTTTGGAGGTGGATAAAGTTTTAGCCAATATCTGAAAGTCCAGGGGGAGGGGGGCAGGTGCAGACCATCCTTGGCAAAGCAATGTGGTCTCTTAACCATGTCCTTCCATGCTGATAGATACTGGATTCCCCTGGAGTGACACCTGAAACTAAGCTAATTATTAAACTCAATCATCTTCTGTTCATACTATGGCATCATCCCTGGTGAAAGTAGGATGCTGCTCAATGCAAGGCACGTACCTGTCTGTGACACATATTGCATGAGATCCATAATGTCTCTTTCCATATAGTCCAGTGAAGTACATCTTAGGTCATTTACACACACATGGAGTATGATAGAATCATGTTAATATCTGTGATGCAGTGACTTGACTGCATGCATGATATTGTGGACCCAAGCTACAGATAGGCAACTAACTCTTATTTTCTCTTTGTCTGGCTCTGTGAGTGGACCATCTGTATGTCATACAATAGAATCCGGTGCGACAAAAAGTACTAGGTAAAATGTCGGCTTGTCTTATAGGCTTAATTCTTGGGGGATCATTGGGTGTAGGCTTATGAGGGGTGTCAGGTGTTGCTTTTGGAGTGTGTTTTAATGATTGCCAAGGATAGATGTTGCTGTTTGACAGTTTAGGAAGTCTTTGAGGTTTAGCGAGGTTTCTTTTAAGTGCCTCAGCATAAGAAGGTCTATGTGGTGAGCAGTATGTGTGAAGGGTGTAGTTTGTGTTTGTGTGTGTGTTTGTGTGTGTGTGTGTGTGTGTGTGTGTGTGTGTGTGTGTGTGTGTGTGTGTGTGTGTGTGTGTGTGTGTGTGTGTGAAAGTGTGTCTGTGTGTGCGTGTGTGCTTGACAGCCTTGTTTTTTTGCCCGATTTTTGCCTCCAAGGAAGTTATGTATGCACATCTTTCACATGCTGTGTAAGTTTCTTTAAAGATTAAAATGTTGTCTGAGTACATGAGAAAATTGTTACATTATCTCAGGATGCCTACATCTACCAAGCTGGCCACAGAGACATTACAAAATTGCAAATCCATGTTGCCAGGACCTGTATTAGGGTTGGGCTATTGTGGTTTAGGGACTTGGTTTTACAGATGACTCCTGAGTGGTGTGTCTAGGATTAAAGCTAAATGTTAGATAGTGCCATGATCTGATATTAGTGCTGTTTGACGCGTTAACTAGTTGCCGTTAGCTTAGCTCCATACAAAGTCTTTCTGTGTTATAGGTTAAAGTCGTAAGTAATAGCTTTATAGGTTCGCTACTATACAAGGTACTGCTAACCACCACGGTGTGGTGAACAGCTCAACGAAACAGACATAATTTATAGCAGACAGAAAAAAAGCTAAAGACTTACTCCCATGACCTCTGGCCTATAAATGAATACACATTGAACTCCCTGGAATGCTTCCCAAACTCAGAGAGAACAGGTAAACACCTTCTGTTACAAGATTGATGATCCTAGAACTTCTTAATATAAAAGCACAGCAAAAGTAGTTCTGCAAATGAACACCAAACAATTAAGTCCCCGAAAAGCCCTCTGGATGATAAAACAATCTCACTTTAAGCCTTGCTGTGTGTTTTGCAACTCAGACTGACCAGGCTACTTTACTACTGCCACTAGAACTGCAGTCCCAGTCTTCTTAATGTAAAAACACAATTTGGTTGGCCAAAAATGAAAATATACCAACTACCTACAACATGTAATTGTCACTTAAAGCCTCTTTGTGTATTTTCCAACTTGGACAGGCAAGGCTACTTTTCTACTGCTGCAAGAATTGCAGGCCCAGTCTTCTTAATGTAAGAAAAAAACATTTTAGTTAGCCAAAAGTTAAAAGGTATCATAAACTAATCAAATAACTAGCAACAACAAGGAATTCTCGCTTTAAACCTTTCTATATATTTTCCAACTCGGACAGACCAGACTACTTTTCTACTCCCACTAGAATTACAGTCCCAGTTTTATTAATGTAAAAAACATACTTTAGTTAGGCAAACATGAAAACATATCAGAAACAAATCAAGCAACTAGCAGCAAGTAATTCTCACTTAAGACTACCTGTGTGTATCCCTACCATAGCTCTCAACCAGTCAGGGTCAATTTTCAACAGGATCATGGACAAATCTAAAAATAATCGGGGACAATCAGGGACAATTTCAAAACATTAGTACTATTGACTTGATGTATTGATACAATAAGATAAAGTGAACTAATATATGTTTTCTGAAGTAAAAGAAGTCTACTCTAATTATTGTCATTATTTATTAAATGTAATTCATTATGCTTTCTCTAAAAGTCACTAGTTTTAGGAGGGATTAAGAGGGATACAGCTAAAATTCCTCTCAAAATCAGGGAAATCCTTGAAAATCAGGAACAGTTGAGAGTTATGATATTCCCAACTCAGACAAACCAGGCTGCCTTTTTTCTGTCACTAGAATAGCAGTCCCAGTCTTCTTAATGTGAAAATACACTTCAGGTAGCCACAGATGAAAAGGTGCCAGGAACAAATCTAACAACTAGCTACAAGTAATTACAGGGTGATTCCAAGACAGCAATGAGGAACACACACTTTAAGGCAATTTCAAATTACACTAACAGTCTAAGGGGAGGGCCTTCCTAGTTTCTTCTGTCAGTAACCAGGAAGATGGGCAAAGGAGATAAGACTCGGAGAAGCTTCTACGGCCAGATATGCACAAGATGAGACTGGAAGGAGCTTCCAAGGCCAGATATTCAATAGGGGCAGGCAATAAAAATAGGGTGGGTGGGAACAAATTCAGAAGAGAGTAAAATGTAGTAAGTAAGGGCCCAGTGACAACAATTAGGCCCAGCATAGAAACCAAAAAGCACTACAGACTATAAAAATGTCTTAAATTAATAGCTTTAACCTCAGATAAAAAACAAACACAACACCCAAAACTCATTTAAAAGGTAAGATAAGTTTTTTTTAAATGTAGTTTAATTGTACTTCCCTGGATACAAAATATAGTCTCAAGACTAATGTGGATGACTTTTTGTGTAATGTAAAATACAAGGGGTCAGGGTTAATTACCACAAGCTCTAGTTACAGCTCACACAACTGGCCAAAACTGGCTTTTTAAGTTTGAAAGGTGACTAAAACACAGAATTAGATGAGTAATGCTAATAATTCACTTAAGAGCTCAGAAGCATAACAATGGATATTGTTTGAAAAGTGAGCAAACAAGAATTAGATGAGCAAAGCTGATAATCTACTTAAGAGCTCAGAGAAATAACAATGAACGCTGTAAAACCCACATCAATTTATAGATGTAGCTTCAGATTCAGAAGAGAACTAGTGAAACTCTAATAAAATGAGGGCCCACTCAGAATGATTAGGGCCAGCTCAGAAGCCAAGACGTCCTGCAGACTATAAAATACCTTAATAGCTCAAACTTCAGATAAACAGCAAACAAAACACACAAAACTGATTTAAAAGGTAAGATAAGTGCAATATTTTAAATATAGTTTAAATGCACTTCCTTGGATGCAAAATGCAGTCCAAATGCTTTGTTTTCAAGCTTACAACAGTCCCAAGACTAGTCGCTGATGTGGTTTTGGCAAACTGCATTTGATTCCTTTGCATTTGCCAAAACTGCTTTCAATGAATAAACATGAATCTATTACCACAACCCACAGTTGTAACTAGTTTCCTGACAGAATTCATTATAAAATGTAAATACCTGCAAAAGAAAAATGGTTCACAGCTCTCAAATTCCTGGCAGCCTGTAATTGCATGACTACTAAACCAGAGATTGGCAAGAAAACACTGTGATCAGTTGTCTTTAATAACCAGTAACAGGTATTTAGAGTGCAGAGTTGCCTGAAGACTCTAGTGGACTATGATGATTGCAGATGACATTGTGATCTGTAGTGAGAGTAGGGAACAGGTGGAGGAGACCCTGGAGAGGTGGAGATATGCTCTAGAGAAAAGAGGACTGAAGGTCAGCAGGACTAAGACAGAATATATGTGTGTGAATGAGAGGGAGGATAGAGGAATGGTGAGGATGCAGGGAGTAGAAGTGGTGAAGGTGGATGAGTTTAAGTACTTGGGATCAACAGTTCAGAGTAATGGTGAGTGTGGAAGAGAGGTGAAGAAGAGAGTACAGGCAGGATGGAGTGGGTGGAGAAGAGTGTCAGGAGTGATTTGTGACAGACGAGTACCAGTAAGAGTGAAAGGGAAGGTCTACAAGAGGGTAGTGAGACCAGCTATGTTATATGGGTTGGAGACAGTGGTATTGACAAAAAGGCAGGAGTCAGAGCTTGATGTGCAGAGTTGAAGATGTTAAGATTTTCACTGGGTGTGATGAGGATGGACAGGATTAGGAATAAGTATATTAGAGGGTCTGCCCAGGTTGGAAGGTTTGGAGACAACGCCAGAGAGGCAAGATTACGTTGGTTTGGACATGTGCTGAGGAGGGATACAGAGTATATTGGGAAAAAGATGCTAAGGATGAAGCTGCCAGGTAACAGGAAAAGAGGAAGGCCTAAGATAAGGTTTATGGATGTGGTGAGAGAGGACATGCAGGTGGTTGGTGTGACAGAGCAAGATGCAGAGGACAGGAAGAAATGGAAACAGTTGATCTGCTGTGGCGACCCCTAACTGGGAAAAGCTGAAAGAAGAAGAGTTGCCAGAAGACTCTAGTCTTACGATTAAGTGACTAGAGACTACTGTATGTGGTAGCACTGCCATACTTCTCAAGTACATGATACCACAGGACTGCAGTATTGTAGTGCAGGTAGTGGACATGTAGAAATTCAGTAGCATTGTCTGGTATATTGAGACATAAAGCACAGGCAGTAGATGTTTAAAATGAATCAGTTGGGATGTGTGCACAGAGATGCAGGTAAAACAAGTGTAAAAAAACATGTGTTATATGTATTGAAGTAACAATGCAGGGGTAATCAGAAACTACCTACATAAAACTTGTGGAGAAATTAAGAGAAATAATGAATGTGGGGGTAATGACAAACTACCTATATAAAACATGTAGACAAATTAAAAGAAATAATGAAGACCAATAAATAGAAAACCCAGGTAAGTTGAAAGAACAATGACAACTGTGGCCGCAACATGCATGTTGGGGAGGTTAGGAAATGGGATAATGAATACATCACATATCAGTATATGGTACAATACACAAGGACCTATCATAGCAGCAGAAATGTCACTTTGAACTTTAGACGATGTAATCCAGGACTGCCCCTTCACCTCAATGCACATAGGTAGCTCCAAAATGCCTATACCATACATGGGTCCCCACCAAAACCATCCATGGCATGATCCCATTTTTTCTTATTAGGGGTAATCCATAATCAGTGGCCATGAGATAGACAATGCTAATTCCAAACAAATGGGACAGGCCATCTTGAGCACAAAAAGGGAAACTGGCAAGGCACAAAATAACAAACATTTATGCACATATCATTGAACTTTGAAACACTGATGTACATATCATTGAAAAATAAATGTCAAAATTAATGACTATTGATGATAGAAAACCATGAATCAACAATAACCATGTGAAGACAATGCTTTCTTTTACTAATGATAACTATACATTTCTTGGCATTGAGCTTGAGGCCATGGCTCTGGCACCAAGCATCCGTTTCTGTAAGGCCCTTTTGTAGAGTATCCACATCATTTGGGGATTCAATAATGGCTCCCAGTTTGCAGTCATCTGCGAACTTTGTTAGCCAGAGTCCATTATGTTGGCTCCAGAGAGCACCCCTGCAATACCAGGCTACAACTCTTACCACACTTTTCGACCACCAAACCAGGACCGAAACACTAAAGGTGGAGGAGTGTCAATATTCTGAAACCACACAAAAGACCAGTGAAAACAGCTCTACTTTCCAAAATAAGAATTTAATAAAAACCTTTTAGTTGTCTCTCCTCTCCTAGCGCCTCGGCTGCAAGCCTTTACAGAGTAAAAAAGTGAAGCTCACTCACACAGTCCTTTTATACAGCTGCCATATCAATTAACAATTCATTACATAATAAAATCAGTTCCTAATTGTTAAGCTAACAATTAACCCATGAAATTCTGCCAATTGCACTCTTTATTCATTCCTAAAGGCTGCAAAGTTTCATATTTCATTATATACATCTTAATACATTTTCATCTCCATGTTTGTTGTATACTTGTTCCAAAATTGTGACTTTCATATTGTCTATTATACCCCCATGTTCTGAATGAAAATGTTCTGCCACTGGGCTGCTCATCTTCCTATTTTTAACATCCCTAACATGTTCTTTTATTCTCTCAGCCAGACTTCTTTTAGTTTCCCCAATATAGCCTTTGCCACAAAAGCATTTTATAAGATATATAATCCCCCTGCTAGTGCAGTTAAATGTTCCTATAGTATTAAAACGTTTCCCCTTAATATCTTCAGCTTCTCTGATTATATAAGGGCATATTGCACACTTTCCACAGGGGAAAGTTCCCTTCCTTGTTATTGCACATACTAGCTTCTGTGTTGGTCTCTCAAACCTGCCTCTTACTAAAAAATCCTTCAAACTTCTCCCTCTCTGGAAAGAAATAGTAAGCTCAACATTCACCAAAGAAGGTACCTCCCTTCTTGTCTTGTTCCAACTATTTTTTATCATTTCATTAAATACTTTAGAAAAAATAGTATATTTTGTGACAAAAAACATTTTTGAACATTCTCCCTTGTAATTTGTAACTACATGCTGACTATTTTTGTCCTTGTTCCCATAATCTTGTTTTGTGTCAATATTCACCAAGGATATTCACACCACCAGGCTAGTTGGCCAACACAATGTGTCTGAAATTCTCCAAGTGCAACTAACACTAGGTAAGACTGCAATCCAAATTGTAGCTTGCTACAGATCCCCCACCATACCCCAAGATTCTCACTACACCTTTCTAAACATACTGGAAAATATTAAGATAGAACCAAACACCCTAATACTGGGTGATTTAACTACCCTGCCATTAACTGGGAAAACTACTCATGTCCCAACACCTTTGCGCAACGGTTCTTGGAATTCATAAATTCCAACGCCCTGGATCAACTAATCCATAGTCCCACCAGGGGCTCCAATATCCTAGACCTGGTCATTACCAACATGGGAAATCAATGCTCCATACCTATGGTCACCCCCTCGTTAGTCAGGTCTGACCATAAGCTAATCACCCTTAACATCCACATCCCACCCCCACACCCCCAGTAGGGAAAACTCCATAAAAAAACTTCTCCAAAGCTAACTTCATGCTACTCAAATCAGAAGTAACAAACTTCATGACACCCATGCAGACGGAAACTGAAAGTTCGACTTCTGAATCCTACACTAAGGCACTGTATGAGCACATCCACTCGTACATGAATCGTGCCATTCCAAATAGAACCAAGATGCTCTCCTCCAAAAAAGGGAAGCCAATCTGGTGGTCCCCTGCCACAAACAAACTATACAACAGAAGGAAGAAACTGTTGCAGAAAAGAGTAAAATCCCAGGATGCAAAAAACTCCTTTAGCAGCCACAGTAAGAAGCTGAGATCCCTCATAAAATCCTCCAAAGCTTGTTATGAAAATAAAATTGCCAAGATTCCAAGGACAACCACAAGGAATTCTATAGCTATGTCAAGAATCTAAATGGCAATGCTCAGATCTGCTCTGAGCTACAACAGAATGGCATTAAATATACTGATCCCAAGGATATCGCCAATATCCTGGCAGATCGATTCAGTGCCAACTTCACCCCTCTCACCCCCTAAAGGGTCCAACTCAATACCAAAAGATTGCCAAATTCTGGTAATCACAGCCGCACAGGTAAAAAACACACTCTCCAAAGCTAAAAATACAGCATCCATGGAACCAGATGACATTCCAGGCTGTGTACTACATGAACTACAAAATGAACTGGCACCTCACCTAAGTGTCAAGTTTAATCATAGCCTCACCTCAGGCTTCATGCCCAATGAGTGGCACACAACTGCAGTTATCCTACTCCACCAGGGGGGATCCACCTTGGATCCTGGGAACTATCATCCCATCAATCTGACAAGCCTGATCTGCAAAGCCATGGAACGCATTATCATGGAACTTATAAACAAAGACATTGGCAATCTTCAAACACTGGACCCAACCCAGTTTGGTTTCGTAAAGAACCAATATTGTCTCCTCAACCTGAATGACTTCTTCGAATCAGTCTCTAGAGCTGTGGATAAGGGCAAGGCAGTCCACACAGCCTATATGGACCTCGCCAAGGCCTTCAACACCATCCCCCCACTCTGGAATCATAGATAAACTTACTAAGCTGGGCATTAATCCCTACATCACTCAATGGGTTGCCAACTGGCTTACTGATAGAACACACACTGTGAAAGTAGCTGACTCAAAATCCAGCTCCAGACAAGTGACAAGTGGAGTACCTTAGGGTTCAGTCCTGGGACCCCTATTGTTTGGCATCTACTTCTCTGAAGTACAGGCCAGCACTAAGAAACTCTGGCTAACAAAGTCTGCAGATGACTGCAAACTGGGAGCCATTACTGAATCCCCAAATGATGTGGATATTATACAAAAGGGCCTTACAGAAACAGATGCTTGGTGCCAGAGTCATGGGCTCGAGCTTAATGCCAAGAAATGTACAGTTATCCCCTTGGGAAAAAAACATGTACCCATGAATTACCACATAAGTGGCAGTACACTAAACACCAAAAGTGTGATAAGGGACTTAGGGACACAGATGGACAGTGGTCTCACCTTTGCTAACCACATCACCACAACAGTCAGGAAATCCTTCTATGTGGAACACCTCATCACTAAGTGCTTTTTATCCAGAAAAAAAGGAAGTCATTGTCCCACTGTACTCATCCCTCATTAGACCCATTATAGAGTACAATGCCCCACTTGGTATGTACCTCACAAGACATTTGCAACAACTGGAAAGGCCACAGAAATACCTCACTAAAAAATCACAAGCCTAAAGCAGATGCCCTATGCTGACCGTCTAAAAAATCTCCAGCTATACTCTGTCACATATCACCTACTCAGAGGAGATCTCTGCTTCACATACAAGGCCATGTCAAACCCAGAGCTGTTGGACATGCTACACTTAAAGAAATCCCAATCCCTCATTGCCACACGCTCCAGGGATCTAAACCTGGTCATCACAATGAACAATACATGCTGGAGGGATAGGTTCCTGACCCAGAGACTCCCCAGACTCTGGAATAGACTGCCCATACATGTCAAGCAGAGCACCTTTTTGGCCCTCTTCAAAAGGAACCTTGATGATTGGATGGGAGATAGGAAATTCACCCCGGGGATCATGTCAGTTGCCCTGCTAGACAGGGGTCCAGGGGTACAAGCTCCCCTGCACCTACCACATCCCCTGAAAATTATATATACCAACTCTGAGACAACAACACAGTGGGGAAAAGAGTAATCACATAAAATTTATGGCATAAAACATTTAAATACTCTTCTTCTCTAATCAATTTACACCGAAAAATGCACTACAGTGAAGCAGAACTACCCCAAAACCATACCAATACCATAAAATGTGGTTTGTTTGAATAATGATAGCATTACAGAAAGGGTTTCCTAATGTAAGGTGCAGGGTTATGGTTAGGGGCATGGCCAAGGTTTGTGTTAGCTTGCCTTAGTGTGGGGGATGAAGAAGCTTCATCTAGCATCCACCTTAATAATGCAAGCTAACTCTAACCGTATCCCTAACTCTGACCATCATCCGACTCTTTACGTAACAAAAACTCTTTCTATAACATTATCATTAGACAAGACAGGTTCTGGCACAGAAATATGCACAGACAAATATGCATAATACTAAAGTTCTTCTACCTAACCCTTACCCTAACTCTAAACCACCAACAATCACACAAACACATTCCCTGCCCTAATACAAATCCACTTGTCTCTGTCTATATTCTGAGCTGTCAGCATTTTGAACTGTCAAAATTCTGAAGGGCAGCTTTAGATAGATAGATAGATAGACAGACAGGTAGATAAATATATACTAACTGTCTCAAAAAAAAATCTTACAGCAGTAGGGAAAACTGACATTTCCCTAATCCCCACTACCATGTGCATGTGATCGTGTACCATCCCACGTTAAATGGACAATAAACAATCAAAAAAATTGTCGGTGACCAAAATGACCTTCCATTTCACTAGCCAACTAAATTGTAAGTTGAACATGTACTCCAAGCTCCACATAAATATAAATACATACATATATGTACATGTGTATTAATATGGTTTACTATCAAAATTTTGGACGGCATTCACGTGAACTGGGATGGTCGAAAGACTATTTTCCAGTTCATAGAAGACCGAACTGAAAATGGTAGACTACACAACAGCGAATGCTAGTTGCATTCGCTGTTGTGAGGTCGACGTTCTGCTTGGAGATTGCAGTACAGTGGGGATCGGGAAATTTCCTCACTGTAGTGCGATCTCGGAGTTTATCTACATAATTAGCAAGGGGTGTGGGGGGCACAGGAGAGATTGCCTCCCTGCAAAAAGTTAGTTGGAAATGACTGGAAGGCAAGGTACACTGTGAAATGTCAACTATGGCGAATATGGACATGTCAACATTACCGCTTTCGTTATATTGCAAAAATAATGTTTTTATTTTCAGTGTTATTTTTCGAGTAAGCCATTTCTCGACTAAATGCATTTTAGAATTTTATATATATATATATATATATATATATATATATATATATATATATATGGTTTACTATTAAAAAGTCGAACGGCACTACGTCGACTTTACTATAGTCGAACACGAAAGTTCGAAAATAGTAATGTCGACTTCAGAAAAACAATCTAGGACTGCGTTTTAACATGGGTCGAGGTAGGCAGAATAATACTGAACACCTACCTCGACCCATGTTAAAACCATTCAGATTGTTTTTCTGAAGTCACATTACTATTCGAACTTCCGTGTTCGACTATAGTAAAGTCGACGTAGTGCCGTTCGACATTTTAATAGTAAACCTATATATATATATATATATATATATATATATATATATATGGGTCTACTTCATAAGATCAACAGACCATTTGATCGACATTCATTTGGTCGACAGCTCATTTGGTCAACAACCAGTATTCAAGACACTTAACAGGGATTTGCCCCTCACCCCAAAGTTGTGTGACCCCAGAGTTGATATATATAGTTGGGGGGTGTTTAAAATATGTAGTTTTTGTTGTATTTTCATGTTTTAAATGGAAATATTTGGGGGGCTTCACCCCCCCACACCCCCAGTGTGGGGGACTGTACCCCCACCCCCCCAACTATATATATCAACTCCAGGGTCACACAACATTGGGGGGGCAAATCCCAGGTTTTTGCCTTGAATACTGGTTGTCGACCAAATGAGCTGTCGACCAAATGAATGTCGATCAAATGGTCTGTCAATCTTATGTAGACCCATATATATATATATATATATATATTTTATATATGTGTGTGTGTATGTACACACACACACACACACACACACACACACACACACACACACACACACACACACACACACACACACACACATTATCTATCTATATACATATAGATAGTATAGATGTTCATCTATGAGTGTGTGTATTTCTGTCTCAATGTATAGTAATATGGATAACATGGTAGCTCCGCCTGGAGTGCATAACAAGAGGCTTAGGCTTTACACTAAAAACTGGCGGTACCTCAGACTGAGACAGGTTGGAAAATATAACATTTCCCCCCAAGCAAGCAGGGAGGGATCTATGGAAACCAGGGTAGAAGTAACTTAATTCTTTGTACAAAATAGTGGGTGTTGCTAGAAAATGATAGATTCCTTGGTGAGATGGTTAGAAGGATTTAGACAAGACTGAGAAGGAACCACTGGAAGGTATTTGTACAAGCTGGTTTGTAGGAACTGTTATCCTGTGTTTGAGAATATGCTCTTCTGTTTGAGTAATATGAATGACCTGTGTGATGAACACTGGTAAACACTTGACAGACTACAGTGAACTGTGCTTTCTATAAGGACCAACTTGTTTTTTGGAAAAGTAATATGAAAATGTGTCAGAATGTGGCAAACTTCATGACACCCATGCAGATGGACAATAGACGTACGACTGCTGAATCCTACACAAATGCACTTTATAAGCACTTACACAAGTGCATGGATCGTGCTATCCCTAACAGAACCAAGATGCTATCCTCCAAAAAAGGGAAGCCAATCTGGTGGTCTTCTGCCATAAACAAACTCTACAACAGAAGAAAGAAACTGTTGCAAAAAAGAGTAAAATCCCACGAGTGGAGGAACTCCCTGGTCAGCCTCAGTAAGAAGCTGAGATCCCTCATAAAATCCTCCAAAGCTAGTTATGAAAACAAAATTGCCACTGATTCTAAAGACAACCACAAAGCATTCAATAGCTATGTCAAGAATCTCAATGGCAACACTCAGATCTGCTCTGAGTTACAGCACAATGACACTAAATATACAGAACCAACTGATATTGCCAACATCCTGGCAGACAGGTTCAGTGCTAACTTTACCCCGCTCTCACCCCCTAAAGGGCCCATCTTTATACCAGAAGAATGCAAAGTTCCTGTAATCACGGCTGCACAGGCAAAAAGCTCACTCTCCAAAGCCAAGAACACAGCATCCATGGGACCTGACAACATCCCAGGCTGCCTTCTACATGAACTACAGAATGAACTGGCACCCCATCTAAGTACCATGTTCAATCATAGCATCACCTCAGGCTTTGTGCCCATTGAATGGCTCGCCGCAATAGTTATCCCACTCCACAAAGGGGGAGCCACAACAGACCCTGGGAACTACTGCCCCATTAACCTGATGAGCCTGGTCTGCAAGGCCATGGAACGTATCATCATGGAACTCATAAACAAAGTCATTGGAGATCACCAGACTCTGGACCCCACACAGTTTGGATTTGTAAAAGGCAGATCATGTCTCCTAAACCTGATAGACTTCTTTGAAGTAATCACCAAAGCCATTGATGAGGGTAAGGTGGTTCACACAGCCTATCTAGATCTCACTAAGGTGTTCAACACCATCCCCCACTCTGGAATTATAGATAAACGCACTAAACTAGGTATAAATCCCTATGTCACAAGATGGGTTGCCAACTGGCTTACTGACAGAACCCACACTGTGAAAGTAGCAGACTCCAAATCAGACTTCAGACCAGTGACAAGTGGAGTACCACAGGGTTCAGTCCTGGGTCCTCTCCTGTTTGGTATCTATTTCTCTGAAGTAAAGGCTAACACAGAAGGTCTTTGGCTAACTAAATTTGCAGATGACTCCAAACTAGGAGCCTTAATTGAAACTCCTAACGATGTGGACATCCTACAAAAGGGCCTCACTGAGACAGATGCCTGGTGTCAAAGCCATGGTCTCAAGCTCAATGCCAAAAAGTGCATCGTCATCTCCTTTGGTAAAAACTTTGTACCCATGAACTACCACATAGGCGGTAGTATACTTAACACCGAAAGTGTGATAAGAGACCTTGGGACACAGGTGGAAAGTAGTCTTTCCTTTGATAATCACTTCACCACAGTGGTCAGGAAATCCTTCTATGTGGCACACCTTATCACAAAAGGTTTCTCATCCAGAAAAAAAGAGGTCATTGTTCCCCTTTACTCATCACTCATTAGACCCATTATAGAGTACAACGCCCCTTTTGGTATGTACCTCACAAGACATTTACAACAACTGGAAAGGCCGCAAAAATACCTCACAAAGAGGATTACTGGCCTCAAACAGATGCCTTATGCAGACCGTCTCAAAAAACTCCAGCTTTACTCCGTCGCATATCGCCTACTCAGAGGCGATCTCTGCCTAACATACAAAGCTATGTCAAACCCAGAGCTGTTGGACATGCTCCACTTAAAGAAATCCCAATTCCTTCAAGCTACACACTCTAGGGACCTAAACCTTGTTACCACAATAAACAGAACATGCTGGAGGGATAGATTCCTGTCCCAGAGACTTCCCATACTCTGGAACAGACTACCTATCTATGTCAAACAGAGCTCCTCATTAGCACTCTTCAAGAAAAATCTTGATGATTGGATGGGTAATAGGAAATTTACCCCAGGGGCACAGGAAAATAATTTTCTTGGGTACAAGGGTACCTTTTTGGCTAGGCTTGTATAGGCCCTAGGGCCAATAGCCTAGTACCTACCTATGAACCTTCCAATGAAGAATGCAGTAACACAAAGTGTGAAAGATAGTGCATTCAATATTTGTAGTGCTTTTTTCCTAGAATTACTCCTAATATGCATGTATTCTGATTTATGTTGTCCCACAATTTGAGGAAAAGCATATTTTATTTTGTCCCCTTAAACAACCCTGAGTTTTGTCATATATCAAACTGTCATTTACACTATTTCATTTGCAGCTCTCGGTTGGAAAAAATACATCTTTCTATGAAAGTATAGACTGTGATTATTTGTTAGCTGTACTGTACCTGAATAATTTCCCCACAGTATTTCCGCAACTTAAGAATGGAATGAACTACTGCTGCTTAATGAGATAATTACTGATTTTAGAAACTAAGGCCTGCTTTGTTTTCCTTTCCTGAATCCTTTGGTTTCTCAACCCTGTGCAAGTAAATACGTAGTCAGTTTTTCTCTGTTACCCATGGTGTAGCTAGGGCAGGGCTAGAGGGACAACTGTCATGTGTGCAAAGTGTTGGGGGGGGTGAGATCAACTAATCCTGATCTCTAATGCAATACTGGCTTTTTGGTGCTGCAGTGGTTAACACTGTTGCCTTACAGCAAGAGGTTCTTTGGTTTGCGTCTCAGCTGGGGTACTTTCTGTGCAGAGTCTGCATGTCCTCCCTGCATTTGCATGGGTTTCCTCCCACATTCCAAAGACATGCATCGGAAGCATTTCTCCCTGGGCCTCCGCTGAAAATAGGCTAGTGAGACTTTCCCAGTCAACAAATGTTAAATAAAACACCAAAACGTAGAACAGTCTGAAGAAGGCACAAATCCAAGATCCACACAAAAATACTTTAATAAACCGACTCTTCAGTCCAACAAACACGAACAGTTAGTAAAATGACTCTGCAGTCCACTAACGCAATTACAGCAACACTGCGTTTTCGTTTAAACAACTTCTTCAGATGGAGACAAATGCATACCTATACAAAACACTCCATTTATATACTCATTAAAATAATTAAACAATTAATTAATCAATAAAAGGGTGAGCTAGAAGCATCTACATTTAAATAGCTAGTGCTCATAATACAATCAAATATAATGTGTAGTATAATAAACTACCTTAATTCTAAAATATAACATAATTTTAAAATACATAATTTTGAAGTACATTTAAAATACATTTAAAATACATTTAAAGTAAAACAGTAAGAAAAATTTACATAAAAGGAAAAGAAAAGATAAAAAATTATAGCTTAGCTGATCTCAGCTTAAGCACAGGCACTAAAGAGATGGCATTGTTTAATCCTGGAGGTTTGTTCGCCTCCAAGAAAAGCTGCCACAAAAGCTCCTTATATTCAATCGAGGTCTCCCATGGGCCACCCCTTACATCTTTTTCCACTACTTCCAAGACAAAGAAGCAAAATTTAGCTTCCTGACAAGTTAGTTTGTGACGGAATAAAGCATTATTAGTACATTTTATTCTCATCTCATAATAATGCTCATATATTCTATTCTTTAACTTTCTTTCCGATTTCCCTACATAAAATGCATCACAATGGTCACACAAACCTAAATACACTATCCCAGAGGTATGACAGTTAGCAAAATATTTGCTCTGAATCAATCTGTCCCTACTCTCTATAAAAATTGTATGCTTGGTACAGATATAGGGGCATTGGGAACATCTTCCACACTTAAATGTTCCCAGTTTACCGTCCTTTACTTTTTTCATATCATATTTACACTCTAGAATAGTCTTTAAACTTTTGCCCCTTCTATATGTACACTTCAAAGGCTCATCAAAAATACATTTCAAGTCTGAAATCTGACCAAACCTATACCATTCTTCCTCCAGAATCTTCCTAATTCTGGGTGCACTACCATTGTAGTCCACTACAAAATTCCCTGTACCATCACTACTACGCTTAGTGGATTTTGTCACATTCAAAACTACATTCAAACCCAAAATGGGTTTAAATTTATCATCCCTACCTTCCCTAACTTCCCTCTCTATAGACTCAATAAGATCTTTAGGGTAGCCTCGATCCAAAAACATATTGTGTAAAATTTTACACTCTTCATCAAAATCACACTCTCTTGATGTCATACGGCTCCCCCTCACGTATTGGCCTTTAACAATACCTTTTTTCTGATGGTAAGGGTGAGCACTATTAAAGGCCAAATACGACTATGAAAATGTTGCCTTCCTGAAAATCTTTGAATAAAAAGAACCATCCCCTTTGTCTATAGTAATATCCAGATAGTTTAAAAATTCTTTGTCCTCTTTGTAGGTAAATTTTAAAAAATCAGTAGAATCTGAGATGTACTTAAAAAATTCCAAAAATTCGTCCTTTGTGCCCACCCATAAAAAGCACATATCATCCAAGAAGTGCTTATAAAATTTCCAATTGTGGGCATAATTTGAATTAATAATATATTTATCTTCCCAAGCTGTTAAAATTATGTTAACATATGTGGGGGCACATCTTGCTCCCATCCCTACCCCCTGAATCTGTTTAAAAAATTCCCCCTCATAATGAATAAAATTATTATTCAAAACTAAATCCATAAGAACTAGAATCAAATAAAAATCATTCTTATTAAATCTACCATATTTTAACAAGGCTTCTTCAAACCACATCATCCCATCATTGTGTGGTATAGATGAAAAAATGTCCACTATTTCAATAGTAATAAAAATAATATTATCATCATAAAGAACCTGTGTTATATTACGCAATAAGTCCCAAGAGTCTTTTACAGTCCCCTGGCCTCCCATAGATAAGGACTTTAACTTTACATCCAATCATCTAGCCAGTGGAGCAGTAACTGAGCCCTCTGATGCGATAGTAGGTCTCAAGGGAGGATTTTCCACATCTTTATGTACTTTTGGTATCCCAAATATAGTGGGAACCTTAGGTTTCTCAACATAAAGATATTTAAAAGTTTCAACATCAATTGAACCTTCCATAAGCAAGTCATTCAAAACCACAAATATTTTCCTGTTACCTATATTAATCTCATTTATAGAGGCTCTGACATATTTTTCTAAATCCCCTAAAATTTCCATCATCTTAGCTTCATATAATATATTGTCCATAATAACAGAACCCCCACCTTTATCTGTTTTCATAACTCTCACTGTAACATCCTCCCTAATTTCCTTTAATAACATATATTCTTCTTTAGAAAGATTATATAAAATTTTATTCTTCGAGAGTTCAGCTCTAAGTTTACTTTCCATTATGGCCTCAAAATTTCTTAATTGTGGGTGTAGAGGCGGGTTAAACAAACTTTTCCTTCTCAATACTTCAAAATTCTTCCCACTACTATTTTGACCCTGAAAGAGCAGTTCTAAATTTTTCTTTCTTAAAAATAACTTAAGATCAATCAACACCTTGCTAATATCTGCCTTGGTGTTAGGTACAAATTTAAGGCCTTTTGATAATAAAGAAAAATGAACTTTGTTTAATTCATAATTACTGTAATTATAAATAGTATAGCCTTGATACTTATTAATACAGCCTTGGGAAAAAATAAAATATGTATTAATACAATTATTCAGCATTTGTTCACCTATCAATTCCACTGTTTGAATCTCCCATTGCTGCTGCTGTTGTAGTTGTTGCTTTGATTGCCCCTTGCCCCTCTGTACCCCCCATACTGATAGTTTTTTTGCTGATAATTTTTTATTCTCTCTGACCTCCTTAAATGGGGATATTCATCCAAATTGTTTAAGTCACCTACCTCATCTTCTCCATGCAACCCAAAATGTGCATCCTCTCTCCTATCCGTACCAAGACCATCATGGTTTTTATACGAATAGTATCTTGGTTTGGGGAAACACACTTTATCTTTATATTCTTTGATATCTCTATCTAATTTCTTACTTTTCCTAAAATATGCTTTATTTATATTATTATCAATCTTAGTCAGCATGTCAAAATACTGTTTCTGCCCTTCCTCTACAGAGAATAACAAATCTTCTGTAATTTTTTGATTAATACTTTCAATTTTACTGGATTGAATATTCATTTCCCTTTCATTTTCTCTAATAATAGCTTTTAATATTTCAAACGCACAATTATCAAAAAATTCTAAGAATTCCTGGTGAAAAATACTTCCTTTTTTCACTTTGTTAGGATACTTAACCACCCTCAAGCCTTTAGGTACAATTTTTAAGCGTAAACATTCCCTTAGGTATGCATTCTCCATATCATAATTTTTATATTTAAAAAGGACTTCATCTAACAATTTTATATTATAGTCAAATTTCAGTTCATAATCACGCTCATGTGATGAGGGCAATTTAAAGTCTTTAAAACAATATTGCTTTTGAAAAAAACTTTTTAAGTCAATTTTATGACTCTCACCAGCCTCTATATGTCCATTGCTGTTAATTGTCCCTTCGTTGTTGGAACCAGCACTCACAGCATTCACAGACCTAAAAAGCGATGGTACGTCCAAACTAGCATCACCATTATTAACGCTTACATGAGATTTAAGTGTCTTGCTACGCACAGTAGCAAAAGAAACTCCTTTCGCGACATTCTCATGTTTAGACCTGGTAAGCATTTCCTGGTTCCCTGGACCACCAGGAGATGATGTCAGTAAGGGCTGGCTTGCAGGCGTCAGCAGCTCAATAAGCTGCGATAATTGGTTTGAAAGCATGTCAAACTTATCAGTTTCCTCGCCCCTCCGCTGGGAGGCTTGCTTGGAATTCATAGCCTCTTCAGATTCCATATTAAAGAACAACCACAACCAAAAGGAATCGCTGCTCAAATATTCACCAAACACCAAAACGTAGAACAGTTTGAAGAAGGCACAAATCCAAGATCCACACAAAAATACTTTAATAAACCGACTCTTCAGTCCAACAAACACGAACAGTTAGTAAAATGACTGTGCAGTCCACTAACGCAATTACAGCAACACTGCGTTTTCGTTTAAACAACTTCTTCAGATGGAGACAAATGCATACCTACACAAAACACTCCATTTATATACTCATTAAAATAATTAAACAATTAATTAATCAATAAAAGGGTGAGCTAGAAGCATCTACATTTAAAGAGCTAGTGCTCATAATACAATCAAAATATAATGTGTAGTATAATAAACTACCTTAATTCTAAAATATAACATAATTTTTAAAATACATAATTTTGAAGTACATTTAAAATACATTTTAAAATACATTTTAAAATAAAACAGTAATAAAATTTTACATAAAAGGAAAAGAAAAGATAAAAATTATAGAAAACTTAGCTGATCTCGAAAGCTTAAGCACAGGCACTAAAGAGATGGCATCGTTTAATCCTGGAGGTTTGTTAAGCCTCCAAGAGAAAAGCTGCCACCACAAAAGCTCCTTATATTCAATCGAAAGAGGTCTCCCCATGGGCCACATCTTTACCATCTTTTTCCACTACTTCCAGGGAACCAAAGACAAAAGAAGCTAGAGATTTAGCTTCTGACAAGTTAGTTTGTGACGGAATAAAGCATTATTAGTACATTTTTATTCTCGCATCTCCTTAAAAATGCTCATATATTCTATTCTTTAACTTTCTTTCCGATTTCCCTACATAAAATGCATCACAATGGTCACACAAACCTAAATACACTATCCCAGAGGTATGACAGTTAGCAAAATATTTGCTTGGTACAGATATAGGGGCATTGGGAACATCTTCCACACTTAAAGGTTCCCAGTTTACCGTCCTTTACTTTTTTCATATCATATTTACACTCTAGAATAGTCTTTAAACTTTTGCCCCTTCTATATGTACACTTCAAAGGCTCATCAAAAATACATTTCAAGTCTGAAATCTAACCAAACCTATACCATTCTTCCTCCAGAATCTTCCTAATTCTGGGTGCCTGTGCTTAAGCTGAGATCAGCTAAGCTATAATTTTTTATCTTTTCTTTTCCTTTTATGTAAATTTTTCTTACTGTTTTACTTTAAATGTATTTTAAATGTATTTTAAATGTACTTCAAAAGAGTATGTATTTTAAAATTATGTTATATTTTAAATTAAAGGTAGTTTTATTATACTACCGTTATATCTTACGATTGTATTATGAGCACTGCTAGCTCTTTAAATGTAGATTAGCTTCTAGCTCCTTACCCTTTTATTGATTAATTAATTGTTTAATTATTTTAATGAGTATATAAATGAGTGTTTTGTGTGAGGTATATCATTTTGTCTCCATCAGAAGAAGTTGTTTAGCAGCGAAAGCGCTTGGTGTTGCTGTAATTAGTTAGTGGACTGCACAGATCATTTTACTAACTGTTAGGTGTTTGTTGGAACTGAAGAGTCGGTTTAATAAAACTGTATTTTTGTGGATCTTGGATTTGTGCCTTCTTCAGAGCTGTTCCTCACGTTTTTGTTGTTTTGGTGAACATTTGAGCAATGAGCGTTCCTTTTAGTTGTGAATGTTAAATAAAAAACAAAAAAACAGTGTTGCATTTACAGTTAAACCCAGGCACTGTTGCTCTCAATGTATTGCTCTAAACTGCAGCAACTGCTTGCTATATTGTTTGTGTATGTACTACAAGTTAAACAATTTGGGG
>NC_056732.1:1155502485-1155526960 GCF_019279795.1 Protopterus annectens | reverse complement strand
ACAGTCAAGTGTACATATGGCATATTACCTGCACGCTCCATGTCGTGCTGCTGTGTGGAACCAGCCTCCATCATAATGCAGGTGTACTGCTGTTGGTGTTCCGGGGCTGGAGCCACAACACTTAGGAGTAGCACCTCCAGTCTGGTGAGGTGGGGATGTGTGGCCACCCCACCTCCTGTGGTGACCTGTTGCCTGTGGATATCTGATGCATGCTGCCGGACTCCTCGGTTTAAATCACTGCAGTGATGTCATACCTGCTCATATGTCCTGTTATGTGTGCCAATATCATTTACCCTACAGACAAGGTCTTGCCACAGTGCAGCCCTCTCCTGCTGATTCTGACTGGTGCGGGAAAACAGGATGTCATACTCCCACAACAGGCTCTGGTGGATCTCCTCATCTTCCACCACAGAGTAGGCGGGGTTACGCTGTCGCGCCATCTCCCTGGAAGAGAACACAAACAGGATATCAGCAGACCATGTCAGCAATATATGGCACACATACTATACATGATACTCATGTGTAGTGGTATACTACTACTCCCATACGTTGCATGTGTGTGTGTCGTGGTGGATACACAGGTACATGGCCAGATATCAGTGCTCAGCCAACACCTGTGCAACAATACCTGCCACATTCCACACAACATAGTAGTATGCCCCATCTGTCAGCACACACTGACAGGTGCAATGCACAACCTCACTCTGGGGGTTCATCCCAAGGTACTGTATATGGGACACCGTCCACTACTGTGATGTGGACAGAAGTTACTCGGCCTGGATATACATATCCCACCACCACCACCAGCACAGTAGACTACTTTGATATGTATGTGATTAGACAGTTATTCACTTGCTGGGACTGAGATGGTATCCATGCAGCACACTGGGCCAGTGGAAGCCACAAGCCACACTGCTGACCCCTTTGCAAATGTTTACCATGGACATGCCACAGATTGCATGGAACTTGCACACAAATTTCTAACCCAGACCCTATGCACAAAGGTTAGGCATCCTGTCTGGTGGACCCCAGACAGAGGCAGATTGTATAACAATAGCAGGAGGCTACTGCAGGACAGAGCACATTCACATTAAGGGAAGGCATCTGTGGTCAGCACTGGTACTACGCTACGGTCCGTCATAACAATGGCCATGGCCTACTCTGGAAGGGAAATGGACACAAACACTATGGATGACCACAAGGCCTTCTTCAGTTATGTTACACATATGGACCACATGCCTCAGATATGCTCTGTGTTAATACACACCTACTTAACATTCGCCAAACACACGGATATTGGCAACAATCTTGCAGACATGTTCGGTGCACGTATCCCCCCTCCTTCTCCCCCACCAGTTCAAATATTTATCACAGCTGGATGTAACCTCCCTATCATCTCACATGTCCAGGTGAGGGCCGCCCTCAGCAGAGAAGAACACACAGCATCACTGTGACCTCGTGGTATCCCTGGATGTGTGCTACCGGCACTCCGAGAGGACATACAACCGCATATAACACTGATAGTTTATCTTGGCCGTACTACAGGATATGTACCTGGACAGTGGCATACAACAACAGTGGTCCCACACCACTAAGGGGGCACCTCAACTGACCCTGGGAATTACCACATCATATGCATAACGGGCCTGGTCTGCTAAGCTATGGAATTATGCAGTATGGGATGCATATGCAGTGACATCGGGTACCTGCAGACACTTGTTCCCAGCCAGTGTGCCTTTGGGATGGGCTGATCCTGACCTTTGAACCTGGCTGACCTTTCAAAGCAGTCACTACAGCCATTGCTGGGCCAATGCACAGACAACTGCTGCCAAGATTATGGCCTAAGACTGATTGACATGTAATGTATGGTCATCACCTTTTGGTGGAACTACGTACACACAACATATCACATGGACATACCTATGGATACAGACCTATGACACATTTGGAGGGTTCACAGTGTGCACACTATTAACCTGCTACTTTGCATTACCTCTGTTTGTCACAGCTGGTTGTGTTACCACAGCTTCTGCTTGCTGCTGCTACTGTCAGTGCTGACAGCTTCGGGTGACAGAGTCACAGTATCTAAATTTTTTTTTTTTTTGCTCTCTCTCTCTCTCTCTCTCTCTCACTCACTTCTCGCTCTCCCTCTGTCTGCTTGCAGACAATGCAATGAATGTATTGCATGTGGGGAGTGTTAGCACTGGATGCTTTTGTAGGTATCTGCATAGGTCCATGTGATGGCCTCTGCACCAATTGTAAGCCAGCATTTGCTAATTGCATACAGCCAGTTGTGTACTGATTGCAGTTCTCACTGTGATTTCAGGTCAGTGCTATAAAAGGGTATGTGGGATAGGCGTTGCCCTTTCAGATTGTGAGGGCGGGGACCATGCTGGTATGCTCTGGACAGTGTTCTGTGAGTGTAAAGGTTAGTATCTCTCTCATGATTCAGGCTGTGTTGTATATTCACATTTCTCCATTCCTCTCTCATGTTCCCTGTAGCAAGTGTGTATGCACATTGACTCCTACAACTATATATAGATATATATTTATATATATATATATGTACATATACATACATTTATATATGTACTTTAACTGACCTTATTATCTACAAGCTGCCAACTAGCATGGCTGTTTCTGTTCACACACTACTATTATGGAAATCCAGTAGTTTTGACAGTAATTTTAAATGACATGCTTTGTGTACTACACATCCTATATTCCCTTTACATTCATCCCTACTATTACATGTTATATTTATTTTAGCACAATGTTTTTGTATAAGAGTCATGGCTTAGTGGTAGGTCGTACAGACTAGTGTTTCCTGGGTTCGGGACTGACAGTGGGATTTTATTTTGCTTTTGAACTGAGTACAGGACCTGTCAATCAAAGTGACTAAGGCACTTTTAAGCAGTTGTAAACGGGTTAGCGCTGGTTTGCGTGGAGCTCACGCATGCGTACTGGTGGTTAGCTCACGCACAAGCACACCGCTTACAACCGCTTAACGGTGCTTACTGGCACACACCCGCGCTATTTTCTTTGAAAGAAAAGAAAATGGGGAGACAGGAAAGTGGTGAAAAAGGGGTCACAAAGAGGCTAAGACAGTAGGGAAATAAGCTTGGGATGTGCAGGAGGGATGTAGGTAAGGCCCATAGCTGCCCATTTCTTCATCAGCAACAGCTGTGCATATGTATGTAATTTAGTGTGACATTTGAAACCTTCCACCCCTGAGAGAGGTGTCAGGACAAAAATAATACTTGTACAGCCAATTGTAATTGATAGGTTCCATGTCCAGCAGACATGTGTGCGGAATGGGCAGCTATGTATGGGGCATAATTTTTTTGTGGGTACAGAGTGCCCTTTTTTTTTTTCAGGTGAGAGTGGTATGTCAGGTGAAGGAAGTCGGTACAGCTGGGGAGGTAGGTTGGGTAGGTAAACAGACAAGACAAACAAGACGCATACAGGGGTGGTGTATGACACATGTGGGGGGGTTACACAATTGAAGGGGATGGAGATTTGGATATCCAGAGCCCATGAGCTCACAGATGGCAACAGTGGAACTGATATCCCCACCCATAGGCAGTTGCCACTGTTCCTTCACTGCCCAAGACAGGGCTGTGCTGGGGGCTGTGTAGGTGGGGCAACAGGCATGCCCATTAGTTGTGCACCTATGCCTCAAGCTGGCGTAGGGGCTCGAGAACAGAGTCCCTAATCTCCCTACGCACCACAGTCCGGACGCTACGGAGGGTGAGTGGTGGTTCTCCTCCGGCCACACTTGCAGAGGGGGGGAGAGTCCCATCCCTTGCAGCGCTTCCACCCGCAGGTGGCACAGGGCCACCGGAGGAGGGTCCGGACTCGGCACTAGTGCCAGGTGCACTCGCCAGCTGAGGTGGGAGAGGTGGGTCCGCTGGAACCCGCCTTCCCTGTCGTCCTATGTTTTGCATTATGTCATGACAGTTTGGGTTAGTGACATATAATACCATTCACAATTAGTTGTAACAGCATGCATTAGTATTCCCATTAACCAAACACCCAGATATTCACACCATTGAACAGCGTGCATAACACATGCATAATTTGAACAGAAATACACAGTCCAACAACATGCAGGGTTAATTGATGGCAACAGGCCATCAGGTGTGGATGTATGAACAGGGCAGATGCATCAATGGACATGCAAATATATATGACCCAACAGGACAAATGTCCAGGGGTGTTAATTGTGATTGCACATACCATTTTCACGTGGAATGGGTTATATGTGGTTATAGGGTGGGGTAAAGAAAGTAATATTAACACCTTTGAATAACAATACATATGCTGTACATTTCTAATAGCTACAGTTATATACACACTACTGTTCTAACTACAGTTTCCTATATGATAACTATTTCAACTTGGTGATAGGACTGTTAATGCAACATCAATATACATTTTATTGTTCTTCATACACATTCATATCTAGCTTTGTTCAGCTACATCATCCTGCTACATTTGCTTTATATAGCTGTAGACAAGTGTGGATGTTTGGTATATCAGACAATCATCCTATCTGCATATTGCAGACTGAGAGCAACATATCCAGATTTTAGGATACACATTCCAGATGCAGCAACACTTTGAACAGATTTCGCTGTTTGGTTTTGAATCTCACATGCATTTCATTCTGTCTTGACTGCAGTATACTTTATTCAGGGGTTATTACTACTGTATTGCTGGATTCATGACACTTTCCTCACACTCTCTCACTTGCTTTCATTTTACTATTCGGGATGGTACTTACTTCTAGGCTTTATTGACATGTTTTACCTGTAGTTATTACAATCCTTTCCAGCAGTCTCACTTCTGTCATGTTTCAGTATTTCCACAGGGATATATTTCACACATGTGATTTCATCATCTTCTGCAGCTATACTTTTCAGCCTGCTGCAGGTTGTGTACTATTTTCTTACAGGTAGGGCATTTTTATTTCAGAATATATGTCAGACAGTTTCATTTTTCGGTTTAACTTACAGGCTGAAACACACTTTTGTAATCAAGCAATACTTGCAGACACTTTCACACTGTTACTTGCAGATTTTATTCCTTACTGACTACACTGCACTCTTTTGCTGACTGTCATACTTTTATATTTCTTTACAGTTACTTGTAGTGGATTACTGACCTGCCTGGTGGTGCAACCGCACCAGCCTATCACCATAGGCTCTGCGGTTCGCAGAACGGACGCCTGCAGCTGTAATATAAATGAAGTAATATTGGAATACACATCTCCATAATATCAGCTAGTTTAATTTCTTACATACATAATTAAATGTTACTTACTCAGTAGTGGGGCATTGGGTGTTTGCCGGGCCTCCTGGATCCTAATGTTCAGTTGGTCCTGCTTGCGTCTCTTCAGGTCCGCATGGTGGTGATGGACCTGCTCACCAGTCCTTGGAATCCCTGTGGCACTGGTGAGATCATGAGCCAATCGGTCCCACGCCTTGGCCCTGTATGCTCCCCAGAGGACCTGGCCCTGCATGAGTTGGGCCTCATGATTATGGACTAGGAGCCAGACCATGTACCTGGACTCCTCAACACCCCACCTCTGTGCTCGAAAGCAACTACCCTCTCCTACTCCTGTCATTCTGCCTGCAGGTCAGTTCTACAATCGTTTATGTTGTGTATTCCCACCTATGGGGCTTATATAGTCCATTTTTCCCGCACATATCTGTGATTGGCCATTTTGGAATTGTATCAACTTCAGTAAACCTGCATTGTCATGCTCTAGTTTGTATTCATTCCTATATATTAGCTATTATTGCATTTTTAGGTACTGCTGTCATGGCTTAGTGGTTCTGTACCTTGACTATGGTGTATAGTATCCTGGGTTCGAACCTGGCCACTGCTTTTTATTTTTCATGACTGTCTAGACATGCTGAGGGGTGTGTCTGTGTAAAGGCAGTTTTGATACGGCTTGCTCAACGTTGCCCGTCGGTTAGTTTGTTTGCGCGGTGCGCAGCTCCGTGCAAACGGGGTATGCTGCTTTAAGCCTCATTTGGCTATCGGCATGCATATAACGCTCAACTCAGTTAGGGGCACATAGACTTAGCGTGTTAGACCACTGCTCAGCTATGGGCACTCATTTTGCACCAGTTAAACCACTGCTCATCTACGGGCAGATGCACTCACTCTGTTAAACTGTAGCTCAGCTATGAGCACATCTGGCATTTTTTATTCTTTTGTTACCTCACATTTCTTCAATATAAATGGGCTATTTCATTACATTTTACATAAATTGTGGTTTTATTTGTACATATTTGTCAGGGACTTGTTTCCTGCTTATTTTGCTAAAAAAAAAAATGGTGGTGTGGGGGCTCGAACCACGAATGCCTGCACTTCAGCCAACATCTCTTCTGCTACGCTATTGCTTCCTGGCTTATTTTGCATATTTAGTTCTTATATGCTTTCCCACTGACTGCTAACTGTAGCTGCGATACGGGCACGCCCGCGCAAATGAGCGCACTCACGGTTAAACATTTTTACAATTTAAAAAATATATAAAACGTGTTTATTTATGTTTTCTGTTCATAGTCTGTGGGGGCATGTGTTGTGTTCTATTTATTCACATTTCCGTGGACTCTGTCGTGGGTGTTTACTTTGGGTACTTTTCCTCTTCTGGGGGCGTGTCCGCTTACAGGGCTCGGCCTACGGACATGCCCCCTACTGTCTTACATGGACCGTGTTGGCCTTAAGTGTGATTCAGCATGCTCTCATGAATATGCAGAGCATGCTGACATAACTCCGTTTAACTGCAGCCTCCATGTATGAGTTATAACTCTTACACGGAGGCTTCGTGAATCCTGCCCTATGTGACCTAAAAATGTTTGCAAATATGGATTTAAATTGTGTTTACAGAACTGCTCTGCTGAACTTGTAAATAAAACTGTACTGCTTATTTTTCGGTAAGAACAGAGAAAAACTTTGGTGTTTTAGCCAGAGGAAGGTTGCTTTATTAAATAACTGAAGTTTTGTAAAAAAAAATGGTCAAAGCAAAGACCATACAGATTATTTAATTTCTGGAGTAGTGGGTCTTTAAGAGAGGAAAGCAGAAATGAAGGATGACCTGGAAGAAGATGCAAAGTGAAAGTTGTAGTTTATTTCTGATATAGGAAGCCAGAGTAGAGACTACTGAAACTTTGGAAATAAGGAATGTACATCTGATTGAAAATCAGCTGATCAACCATATCAAATTTATAGTGTGCAAGATTGCAGTACCATAGTGACTGGGTAATTTGCTCATTCCCCATTCTACTGCAGTCCCAGTGCTGGTATATATAATTAGCTGGGGATGCGACGGTGTGTTGGGGTGGGGGGCTTAACCAATGCAATAAACAATGCTTTTTTGTTTGATTTTTGATAGTCAGATGACTGACCAGTTGTGTTCGATCAGTTGCTTTTGATGTAGTAAATATTTGATATATGGATATATATATATATATATATATATATATATATATATATATATATATATATATATATATGGCGTGTGTGTGTGTGTGTGTACACACACACACACACACACACACACACACACACACACACACACACACACACAGATTTATCTATAGCTATCGATCTATATATATGTGTGTGTAGGAGCACTTGCAATAAGAGAAGCTGCCTAATGCTGACCTCTCTTTTCTTGGCATATTTTGATTGACAAAACAGATGGTCAAAAAGTTTGTAAGATTGACAATTTTCTGGATAAGAAAATATGTCCTTTCCTCAGGGATTGTGCCATTTCAGAGTTGGAATAAATAATCAGAAGGGAGTGTGGAGATGTAGCTGGCTTGCCCCTTGCAAAAAGCATGTTTTAAAATTTGCATGCCCTGGAGCAATTCTTTGGACAATGGACATTAGTATGTTGATTCTAGTGTGTTGATATTAGTGCCACTGACATTTTCTTTTTTGATGATTTTATATATTTAAAACATTTTATTATTCATTTTTTTACTGGATAAGACAATTTTTCACAAGTGCCCATCATTTTCAGGGGCAAACTAGGAGCACTGTCATTAAATGACTTGCACTGAGTCATACAGAAGGCAGTTGGAGGCAAACGAAATGAAACACTGGAAAACAGGATGCAGTTTACATCTCTCTCTCTTGCTTTCTCTCTATGTCCTTATGTGGTACATTAGACTGGTCAACTGATAATTTGCCAGCTTTTTTACTGAATTAATTTGATTGAGAGGAAAGCTGTCGACTTTTGTGCAAGATCATTATAATACCAAGATTGGAGATTATACCCTTTCCCCCATATTGTGCAATATTGGATTTGGACTGCAGCAAATATGGCTTTAGATGTTTGTGCCACAAGATCATTTGTCAGAGCATGCACACTGTGCTGACAATGCTTTCTTTTTTGATTATTTTTGTCTGTGTTTTTACTGTTAATGTTGTGCTATTTTGATGTAAACAAGTATACCCATATATGTGTGTGGATATATGTTTAATTGTTACATTTTAATTTTAGGTTTTGTTAGCCAGGTTAGTCCTATTTTCAAGGTGCACAAGACGTGGCATTCATACGTATCTGGAAATTTTTGTCCATGGCATAGGGGAAATTTCCCTCATTTTTTTTTCAATGTACTTCCAGTTTCATACATGGATGTTGCCTGGAAAGGTATTTTGAAACCTGTCTGGACAATGTTGCAGTTCCTTTCACATTTTTGACAGGACTGTAATCTACTGCTAGATCTGAGCCTTGTTTAGTCATTTATTTCAGAGTTACTGGTAAATTTCTGCATAGTCTGGTACCTTAGTCTGTGGCAGAATTTCAGTAATGGCAATATCATATAGTGTGCTCCAGAATTTGTGCTTCCATATTTTTAATAGCTGTATATACCTGCATAAAGTTGTATTTCAGTATTCTGGTGCCTAAATCTGTAGTGGGATTGCAGTAGTGGTGGTATTTTGAATTATGTTACAGGATTTGTGCTTCAGTACTTTTTATAGCTGTATATACTTGCTTAAAGGTGCATTACAGTGCCTTTCCATTTACCTTGATCTTGCTTTTCTCCTGTTCTTTGAGTCTGCCCCACTCCTTACTGAGGTATTAAGCTAAAAGTTTCTGAAATTCTAACAACAGGACATGAGTATCAATATAATTTCTCCCAAACTATTTAGAGTGTTACTGCTTTATTTTTGCTGCATTTGTAGATTTTGCCTTTAAATCATTCTAAAGGTCCCTAATCCTCAAAATTGCCTTGTCAAAAGTTTTGTTGCAGCATTATACTCAAAAGCAATCTTTCTTGATGTTTTTACATCAAGAGGTTAGCAGTGCCCTGTACAGACGCAAATGCCCAGAAAGTACATTGTAGATATAAGACTTGACTTAGATTTGAAAACTGTAACTTAGTGCAGCTAAACAAAGCCACCGTGCTGAGACAGGTTTAGAGTAGCTAATTTGCACAGTAAACAGCACTACTATCAAATCTTAGCACAGTCCAATTAATGTAGATATGTGTCTCCTGAGACAATGTAGCAGTTGTCTCACTTTTCTCAGGCAACCATTTGATCCTTAAAAAAGCAAACACAGTATGTGAGAGATGCACATACACAATTTTACAGGAGGCAAACTTCTCATGTACAAACAAGGTTACCAAGAACACCCATAATACATTCACTACACATTGTGTTCACCACACACACAGACCAACCTGTGCTGAGGCACTAAAAAGAAATCTTCCCAAACCTCAAAGACCTCCTAAGCTTATAACAGTAAAGCTTATCCTCAGCAGTCTAAAGAATGCACCAAAAGCAACACCAACACATTACCGAGGACTGTTGTCATAGGGGACTACATTATATGACACACACATGCCCCACTTATCAGACTGAACAAAGAGGCAATAACAGTTAATTGCTTATCTGGAGTCAGGATACACCAAGTTATGCATGCACTGAAGTCACTACACCACAGGTACCTGTATGATTCTATCATAGTCCATGTAGGTGTTAACAACCTGAGACATATTTCCCTGGACTATTTGAAGAGAAAGTTTGATGACTTCTTTGAATATTTGCCTCAGGTAGGTATATGCCTTGCACTGAGCAGCATTCTACCTTCACCAAGGATGATGCCACTGTATGAACAAAATATGACTGACTTCAATAATCATCTTAGCTTCTGGTGTCTATCCCAGTGGGACTCAATATATGTCAGCATGAGAGGACATGGTTAACAGACCATATTGCTTTGAAAGGGATGGTCTGCACCTGTCTTGCCTAGACTTACAAATATTGGATAAAACTTTATCCACCTCCTTACAGCCATTTTTAGGCAATGCCAAATTGACAAACCTACTGCCATAGCAAACAAAACTCAAAGAAACTTAACTCATTCCCTCCAGTCCACGTCTTTTGAATGTCTACCTTTAACTCCCAGTGAGTGTGGTTTGAACCTTTAAAAATTAAGTTATCACCTTGCAGTTCTAAAAAATGCTCACTGACGAAGGTCAAACAGAAATACAATTGTGTTTGCCATCATGTATGCTTCAAGGTAAAATATTCTGATATCCTGCATGTAGTATGGTTTTGGAATATTTAATACAAATATGAACGAACAATATTTGATGCCTATAGGTGCAGTAGGAGGTAACTGCAGAAAAGCTTGGAGGCACACTCAATAGTAATGAGTTAAAGGTATTACTGCTCAATGCTGCGAGCCTAAACAAGAAACTCCACACCCTACAGACTCTCCTTACTTTGAAGAATATAGACATCTGTGCTGTTACTGAGACATGGTTAAATTCCAAAGAAAGTACTCTGACAGTGCAAGGCTTCAGTGCCTTTCTCACATTTGGACCATCAGCTGCACAGACAGGTACAAAAGAGAGAGTCTCAATCTATTGTAGCAACAAGCATAACTGCATTTTTTAAACTGGAAAATGCCCTGGAATTTATGCATGTGCAAATCACCATAGACAAAGTTGCATACCATATCCTAGCAAGCTGTAAGTCACACTCTATATCACTAGAATCTCATAGTTTGAACCTATTCCTACTGGAGACATTCACCTTCAAACCAAACACCTTATTCAAGGGAGACTTTAACTACCCCTCTATAGACTGGGAAACATATACTGCCTCAGACTTGCAGATACAATGATTGCTGGAGTTTATTAACACAAATATCCTTGACCAGATAGTGTGCACACCCACCAGAGGTTCAAACATACTGGACCTGGTACTCATAAGTATGGGAGAGTGCTGCACTGTCCCCCTCCCCAGAATAACATCCTTACTGATGAGGTCAGACCATAAAGCTGTCTCCTTTGAAATAAGAATCGCTCAATAACCCCAGCATACCATTTAACAGGTAGGAAATGTTTCAAAGCAAACTACACCCTACCAACTGATAGTTTATCAAAGTTCAGTGACCCTCACAATCCTCTGGGTCACAATTACTTATGTGGAATTGCTCATAGAGACATTGTACAACCATGCACCTACGATAAGTAAGCCAAAATTAAACTCTAAAAACAAGCTACACTGGTGGAAAAAAAGGAAAAAAATCAGAGCTAAAATCAGTAAGAGAAACTCTCATAATGATAGAACCTCTGTAATTTAACTAAACAGGAACTTAACATGACTAATTAAGACCAACAAGGCCATTTATGAGGTCAAATAGCCTAACAGGCTAAAGATAATGACAAGAATTTCTACAGTTATGCCCAAAACCCCAAAAGCAGCACACATCAGTCTGCTGATCTGGTGGTCAGTCTTACCACCTTCACTGAGCAAAGGGACATAGTGAATTTGCTGGTTGACAAGTTCAGCTCAAACTTCACCACCCCATGCCTTCCTGGTCTCCATTCATGAAATACCTACTAGCATAACCCCGCCAACCATTAACAGGTAACAGGTCCTAGTGGCGATCACTAAGGTGAAAAGCACAGCCTCAGGAGGTCTCAACAATATCCTGCAATGCCTCCTAAAAACCTGTAAACATAATTTGTCAGGGCTAATTGAGTCACTTTTCAACTATAGCCTCAAAACAGGCTTATATTATAAGAATTGAGGACTGTAATGGTCATCCAACTTTACAAGGGTAAACCATCAACCAACCTAGGAAACTACAAACCTATTTGTCTGACTAGTCTAATATGCAAAGCCATGGAATGAGTTACATGGAAATGATCAACAAGGACATAGACGAACTTCATACACTAGATCCAACCTAGTTTAGCTTTGCCAAGGTAAGATCATACCTAGTACACCTGGTGGACTTCTTTGATAAGGTCTCCAAGGCAAAGGATGAAGGAAAACGGTTTATACTGCCTACTTGGACCTAGTTAAGGCATTCAGCACAAAATCAGTACAAACTCACTGAACTGAATATAAACCTTACAAAACTCACTGGATTGCCAGCTGACTCAGAGACAGGACCCAGGAAGTCAGGATTAGTGATACTAACTCCAATAAGAGATTGATTACCAGTGGGGTACGTCAGGGCTCTATGCTAGGACTGCTCCTATTTGACATCTACTTCTCAGAGGTAAAGGCTAGTATCAAGGGCCTTTGGCTAACCAAGTTCACAGATTACTGCAGACTGAAGGTTATTATAGATTCTCCCATGACACAAACAATCAGGGTCTAACAGAGAGAAATGACTGGTGCCAGTGTCACAGACTAAAACTCAATGCCAAGAAATGCATTATAGTGCCTTTTGGGAAAACTGCCACATATGCCAATTTCTTCATTAATAAGACTCCCCTAAGAGTTGACCCAGTAGTCAGGGACCAGGGAATATATATAGACAGTAATCTGCCCTTTGGCTGATATGTGGTCAAGGTAGTTGGAAAATGATTCTATGTCACCCAATTTATAAGTAAGGGCATGGCATCCAAATCCAAGGAAGATGTAGTGCCACTTTAGTCAGCCATTATCAGACACTTTATTGAATATAATGCCCTTTTCGGCATATACCTGATCGGACATATGTAACAGTTTGAATGCTCACAGAGGTTTCTTAAAAGGAGAATCCAGGGTATTACATGGATCACAATAAAGTCCTGACTCTAAACTCTGTCTCCTACAGGCTACTGAAAGGCAATCTGTGCCTAGCATACAAGACATCCTTGGATCCAGCTCTGATGGAACTTTTGCATATCCACAACAATGAGTGAGGAATGCACTTCATCACAGGCACAAGATCCAAGGATTTAAATTTTGCTTGTGACATAAATAAGACATGTTAGCAAGAGAGATTTGTGTCTCAGAGGATCCCCATGCTCAAGAACAGGCTCCCCGTCCATGTGAAGAAGAGTCCATCCCTAACACTATTTAAGCATAACCTTAACCAAGAGATGGGAAACTGGAAATTCACCCTTGCTCTGGCTCCCGGTCTGTGATAGGCAGAGGCAGACAGTAATGCCCAAAATAACATACCTCCCCAACATAACCTCTAGTAACTTCTTAACTGACATACCCCTTCCTATTAAATGCTCATGATAAATAATTAGATTGTTTTACATAGCTAGGCTTATAAAGGCCTTAGCAGTCACTAACATAGTATATAACTATGAACCTATGAAACTATGGTGGAGGGAAATCTGGTGCCAAAAAGGAATGCCATGTAAAAAAATGGATTTGTTTAACAGTTTTGTTGCTAAAGTGATTTACTAATTTTCAATAATGTTGCTGTTTTCCAGTGGACTGAGTGATTCACAGTTGAAACAGATGATCAATGAAATGGAGACTGAATTGGAAGTATGACTGACAGCTGACACAAGGAAACTGGACACTTACCAGAAGAATGAGGCCATTTAAGAGAGTGTTAAGATGGATAAGATGGATATACATACAACTAGTGATCCCAGAAGGTGGAGCAGGATGCCTGATTTTTTTCCCTGTAGCTGCTGTTAGAAATAGGGAACAAACAGTTGACACTATAAAACACAGGAGTCATTTTTTGTGATTCAGCTACATAGGCTATTCTGTAGCTACTAGACATTTGTTTTAGATAGAACTGTTAAGACCATTGGATGTATCAGCCATTCAGATAAAGAATTAAGCTCTTTTTTGAAATTACCATTTTTACATGTATTTTGAAACTGAGTCTGCTCATTTTGTTGGACTTTGGACTTGTTTCTCCAAGAAGGGGGCATTACTGAAATCCAGGAATCTCTACACATGATGGTCTGTGGTGGTATACTAAGTTCACTAGTAAGGGATGGATACTTGAAGTCATCCAAGAAGGAAGTGTTTGTTAAGATATGCTTCATAGTGTTGCTTCCAAAAAGAGAGGTACATTTTTTTTTATGCAAGAAGAACTTTATTTCATAAGTTCATAGGTTCATAGTGTGTACTAGGCTAATGGCCCTGGGGCCTTTACAAGCCTAGCCCATAGAAGTGCCCTGGCATTGTGCCACTCATCATTAGTTCCCAGTGCCTCTATCAAGTAGAGCCACTGGAGTGATCCCCGGGGTGAACTTTCTATTTCCCATCCACTCATCAAGATTTCACTTGAAGAAGGCTAGTGAGGTGCTCTGCTTGATGGATATATATCACATCAGTGAATGTTAAAAATAGCAAATGCTGATATATCGAACTTCAAAGTCTGAAAGCTGAAAACAGTGAAGGAACGGATCAGTATTTTTTTTCCCAGGGAAAAAATTTGCTTGGCCGTTCTCCAGGCTTTGCTGTTTTTTTCCACTGTGGTGCGATCTCGGAGTTGGTATATTTAAGTTTTGACTGTATACTCTTTTTTTTTTTTTGGATCAGCAAATGTTTTCCCTGGGAAAAATTCACTTATCCGTTCCTTCGCATTTTTCATCTTTTGGACTTTGAAGTTTGATGTATCAGCATTCGCTATCTTTAGCATTCACTGATGTGATATAAACCCCTGCTTGACATGTATGGGAAGTCTATTCCAGAGTATGGGTAGTCTCTGGGTTAGGAACCTGTCCCTCCAGCATGTTCTGTTGATTGTGGTAATGAGGGTGAGGTCTCTAGAGTGTGTGATGCAGAGGTATTGGGATTTCTTTAGATGTAACATTTCTAACAGAGCTGGGTCAGACATGGCTTTGTAAGTCAAGCAGAGATCGCCTCTTAGTAGATGATATGAGACAGAGAATAGCTGGAGTTTTTTAAGTCTGTTCATGTAGGACATGTGTTTAAGGCCAAGGATCCTTTTCGTGAGATACATTTGTGACCTCTCCAGCTGTTGCAGGTGTCTAGTGAGGTGCATGCCAAATTGGGCATTATACTCTATGATTGGTCTAATGACAGAAGAGTAGAGAGAAATGATGACCTCTTTCTTCCTGGATGCAAAACCCTTGGTAATGAGATGTGCCACATAGAAAGACTTTCCGACCACAGTGGCAATGTGGTGGTTGAAGGAGAGGTTGCTGTCAACCTGTGTCCCCAGATATCTTATAATGCCTTCAGTGCTCAGTGGGCTCCCATTGATGTGGTAATTAGTTGGAAATGAGTTTTTCCCAAAGGGGATGACAACACTTTTTTGGCATTAAGCTTAATGCCATGGGTTTGACACCAGTCATTGGTTTCAGTGAGGCCTTTCTGTAGGATGTCTGCATCACTTGGGGAGTTAATAATCTCTCACAGCTTGCTGTCATCTATGAATATGGTCAGCCAGAGTCCCTTTGTGTTGGCCTGGATGTCTGAGAAGTAGATGTCAAACAGGAGAGGACCCAGAACTGATCCCTGTAGAACTCCACTCATGACTGGGTGGCAGTCTGACTTAGTGTCTGCTAATTTCACACTGTGGGTTCTATCTGTGAACCAATTTGCAACCCACCTACTGATGTAGGGGTTGGTGCCTAGTTTGTTGAATTTATCAATAATTCATGAGTGAGGAATGGTATCAAAGGCCTTGGCCAATTCAAGGTAGGTTGTATGAACTGCCTTTCCTTCATCCACTGCTCTGGTGACTGACTCAAAGAAGTCCAACAGGTTGAGCAGGCATGATCTACTTTTCACAAAACCAAATTGCATGGGATCTAGAGTTTAGAGATTCCCTGTATCCTTGTTAATTCGGTCCATGATGATGATCTCCATAGCCTTACATATCAGACTCGGCAGGTTAATGCGGCAATAATTTCCAGGGTCTGTAGTCGCTCCCCCTTTATGGACAGGGATATCTGTAGCAGTGCGCCATTTGGTAGGAACAAAGCTGGAAGTGAGGCTGTGAGTGAACAGGGCACACAGATGTGGTGCTAGTTCACTTTGTAATTCATGTAGAACACAGCCAGGGATATTGTAGGCTCCCATGGAAGCTGTATTCTTGGCATTAGACAATACAGCTTTAACCTGTGCTGCAGTAATGTTGGGTGCCTGGCATTCTTCCAGTATTGAGATTGGTCCTAGGGGGGTTAAGTTGGTACTGAATCTGTCGGCCAGTATGTTGGCAATATCTGTTGGCTCAGTATAGGAGGTACCATTGTGCAGTAACTCAGAGCAAATCTGGGTATTGCCATGGAGATTCTTGATATAACATATAACTATAGAAGGCTTTGTGGTTGTTTTTAGTGTCTGCCACAATTCTGCTTTCATATCTGGCTTTGGAGGTTTTGATGAGGGATCTCAACTTATTGTTGAGACTAATAAGGGAATTCTTCCAGTCTTGGGACTTCACCTTTTTCTGCTACAGTTTCTTCCTTCTGTTGTAGAGTTTATTAATGGCAGGGAACCACCAGACTGGCTTCCTTTTTTGGAGAGGAGCATCTTGGTTCTATTGGGTATGGCTTGTTCTATGCATTCATGTACGTGTTCATACATTGCATTAGTGTATGATTCGTCAGTCATACATCTATTTTCCATTGGGATGGGTGCTGTGAAGTTAGCCACCTCCGTTTTTAGTAGTCCAAAGTCAGCTTTGGAGAAGTTTTCCATGGTAGATACCTTTGCGGGGGGTGTGGTTGAGATGTGGATTTCCATGGTGATTAGTTTGTGGTTGGATCTAACCAGGGAGGAATTGACTATTGTTGTAGAGAAACAGTTGCCTATGTTAGTAATAACCAGGTCAAGGATGTTGCTTCCTCTAGTGGGGGTAAGAATGAGCTGTTCTAGGTTATTGGAATTGATTAATTCCAGGAAGCGTTGGGCCAGTGCATTGGTGCATGAGCAGTTTTCCCAGCTGATGGAGGGTAGTTGATGTCACCTAGTATGAGAGTGTTGGGTTGGATCTTAATAGTTTCCAGGGTGCTTAGGAATGTGGAGTGAGAGTCCTGGGACATGGTTGGGGACCTATAGCATGCAATGACCTGAAATGCCATCTTACCCAATGTTACTTGTACCTGGAGTATCTCAGATGCGTTATACTGGGCTACTAGTCTGGAGGTGTGCATATCCTTTACAAATATGGAGACACCACAGCCTTTGGAGCTTTGGTCCATGTTTTGTAGCCGAAAAGATGTGGAATGAGTTATAGCCTGGTAGTGCAGGGGTGTTTTCTGCTGCTTTAAACCAGGTCTCCATTACAGCACAAATGCCAATGTTCTCCATTTTGAGGAGTGCTTTGAGTGAATGTATCTTGAGATTTAGACTTCTAGCGTTAAGCAGCATGACCCTCAGATTGCATTTATATAGCTGTTATGGTGGTCATTTGGTCTTTGGAACACCACATAAAAAGGGCACTATATGGGGTGGAAAGAACCTTAGCCAATATCCAGAAACCCAGGGATGACAGATGTAGGCCATCTCTGGCAAAGCATCAAGGTCTGTCAATCACGTCATCCCAAGCAGACAGATACTGGATCCCCTTAGAATGACACCAGAAACTTAGCCAATTGTTGAAGTCAATCATTTTCTGTTTGTACTGTGGTATCATTCTGGGTGATGGTAGGATGCTGCTCAGGGCTAGGATCATACCTGCCTGGGCCACATAATCCAAGAGCTCCACCATGTCTCTTTTCATGTAGTCCAGGGAGGTGTGTCTCAGGTCATTCACACCCACATGGACAGTGACAGAGTCATACTTTTACTTGTTGTAGAATGAACCAAGTGCATGTTTTATATGTCGGATTCTGGCACCTGATAGACAGGTGACTGCTACCTTCTCCTTATTCGACCTAGTGAGTGGGACATCAGTGTGCCTCATTATTGAGTCACCTATGATTATTATATTGGGCAAGCTGTTTTGCCTTAGGGACTTAAGTTGAGGGGCACACTGTGTAGGTGATTTATGTGTCTTGTGGTTTATGCTGTGTTGTGGTGGTCAAGTGCATTTCTGCCTTGCAGGTCTCTGCTGTTTGGGTAGATTTCTACTGAGAGCCTCCGTGAAGGTGGGTGTGTGGTTTTATTTTTATGTTAGGGCTGTGATGGTGGGTGTTCTAGAGGGCTATGTGTTCCATGTGGTATGGTGCAGGTGTTCACCTTTTCCTCTTGACCAGCTATTGCGGTCTTTGCTGGGGAGTGCATGGCTTCTAATTTGGAGATATAGGCACATCTCTCACAAGTCTGAGTGTTGGGAAGTAAGAGGAGAGGGTTGTCTCTGTACATGAGGCAGTTGCTACACTGCCTCAGAATGCCCAAGTTTACCAGGTTAGTAGGAAGCACAGGAAACTGACCTTTAAACACGCCAGGAGGGATGGTCACCATTACTAAGTACTGGAGCAGCTGTTTCCTTATAGAATGTCTAGTGCTGATAGCAGTTATGTGCGCTACAATAATTGCTACAAAAAGCCTGATGAAGTGCTGGTGAATAAGGTAATTAAAGTGCAAGAGAGAAGAGAAAGTTAAAAGTGATAGAAAAAACTGCCCAAACGGCCAATAAACTACAATTTCAGAGCCAGAAACCACTCCTCTTGTGGCAGATAGGCTACCTAGTGCTTACCACTCCCACTGATAAGTTTGAAGGCTTCCCTCTAACACAGAAGGGTCTGGGGAACTCAGAAACTTCCAAAGACTCCTGGATACAGCAAATCTGTATCTGGACTACTCTAATAACAGAAAAGGTGGAAAACAAGCTTAGAACTTTTTTCAAGAAAAAAACAGTTAACTTTTAACTGGAATACCTCAAAAAGGGTTCAAAACCGTGCAGCTGAAGCTCTGGATCCTGCAGACCTGTATTTAGACTATGCTACTCAATTTTAAGGTTAAGACCTCAGTAAGAAAAAACTCATAGTGAAGCACAGATTAATCACTTATAGTCAAAAGAATAGCACTTGCAGTATGAAAAAAATACAGTTAAAAAGCAACGAAATGCAGCAAAATGCAGCCAAACAGCAATGAATTGCAATAGATAGCAATGAAATATAGTTAATCAGTCGATTGCTTTGAAACAATAGCTCACAAATCACAACAATAACAGACAGCACCAACAAAGCAGTGACTCAGTAGAACACTGTCATTAATTTAATGAGGCTACCAACAAGCAGTAATAAATATGGCAAACAGCAAAATGAAGTAGACAGAGGTACCAATTTTTTTTCAACTCCAGAAACATAGAACAGAGACAGAAAAAGTAACAACACGGGATAAAGAAAGTCATAATGAAGTTATTCTATACATTTTCATGGTAGTTATTAGGTCTAATACAAATAACCCAAAGATGGGCTGAACAAGGATATTATGGAATATTTACATGTTTTCCCTATCCACTAGGGGCAGTGATGCTAAACTAGGAGTGAATTTGTGATTATCCATCCAGTCACCCACATTAAGTTTGAATAAAATGAGAGAAGCACTTTGCTTCATGTGTAGTGGAAGATGGTTCTGGGTAAGTAGTATTCTCCGTCCCTCCAGCATATTCTTTTTATTTTGCAAAATATATTGAAATCCCTTGAACAAGTGTTTATGATGCCACTGGACTTGGGTATGTGTGACAGATCTGACAGAAGAAGGTGTGTAATACAAATCTATCCTGCCAACATATTCTTTTTATTTTGCAAAAGATATTGAAATCCCTTAACCAAGTGTTTATGATAACATTGGACTTGAGAATGTGTGACAGGTCTGATGGAAGAAGGTCTGTTGAAGCTCAATATGTGAGGCAGGGGATGCCTCTCAGTAGCGTTCTTTGATACTGAGAAAAGGACAGGGCTTTGAGATGGTCTGCATAGTTTTTACAATTTAGCCTACTGATATTTTTAATTAGAAAGCATTGTGGTCATTCCATTTGCGACAAGTGTTTGGATAGGCACATACTGAATGAGACATTATACTGAATGATTAGCTTAATGGTGCTGAGTACAATGGAGTAATTACATCCCTGGATCTGGATGTAAAACCTTTAAATATAGGATGTAGGATGAAAAAGGACTTCCTTTCAATAGTGGATATGTCATTATCAAAAGGCAGTTTGTTGCTATCATAGGCTTCCAGATCCCTAACTACAGGATCAATTTTCAGGAGTGTGATGTCAATGTGATAGTTGCAAGGGAAGTCTTGCTAGCTGAAAGATATGATAATATTCTACTGGTCATTTAGGTTTAGTCTATGATTTTGACACCAGCTATTGGTTTGGGAAAGGCCCTCTTGGAGGATCTTGCTGTCTTGTGGGAAGTTTATGATGGGACCAAGTTTGGCCTTATTTACAACCTTGATCAGTCACAAACCCTTAATATTATCTTGGACCTTTGAGACCTTAAATGCTACAGAGGAATGATCCAGACTGACCTCTTGGTTACACTTCTAGGGACAGGTATTTTATATGAGGCAGAGCCACCCAGTCTTATCTTCTAGGATTCTGTTTGTGAGTCAGTTTGCTATCTAGTACAATAAATAGGGACTGACATATAGCTGTGAGAGTTTATCTATGATACATGAGGGTGGAATGTTGTTGCACACCTTTGTGAGGTCTAGATAAGAAGTGTGTCCTGTTTTTACCTAGTCTATTGCTTCAGTAACTTTTTCAAGTAAGTCACTTGAACTAAGTAGGCAGGATCTACCCTTGATGAATCCAGACTGGGTCAAACATCTGTAGGTTACCTATATCCTTTTCTATTAATTCCATAAACATGCTTTCCATAGACTTACAAATAAGACTGGTCAAACTTATTGGTCTATAAGTATCTGACTCCAAAGTCTATTCTTGGTCTTACATAGCATCTTGAAGACTTGTTCTTGGGAGATTTGAGGTGTGTGTGTGTGTGTGTGTGTGTGTGTGTGTGTGTGTGTGTGTGTGTGTGTGTGTGTGTGTGTGTGTGTGTGTGCGTGTGTGTGCGTGTGTGTGTGTGTGTGTGTGTGTGTGTGTGTGTGTGTGTGTGTGCGTGTGTGTGCGTGTGTGTGTGTGTGTAAGCTGAGAATACTGGAAGTGAGAAGATGATGATAGGCATTTTTCTGACATTTTCAACATAATTAAAAAAGGCATGTTGGTTATCTTTTGTCTAGTTTTTATTTTACCTCATATCTGGCTTTGGTTGATTTAATAAGGTTTTGGAGTTCCTTGCTTAGTTTAGCATCTGCATTTTTGGTATCTGGAAAGTTAGATTTTTTTGTGCATTTTTTTCTTTTATGACAGTTCCTGTTTATATTCGGGTTCCACCACAGGGGGTTATTTTTTGAATTTGGCATTGTTTTTATTACAAGGGACAGATGTGTCTAAGCATCTATTTATATGTGCATATAATTTGATAGTGAAGAATTCTGCGTAAGTGGTGGGATAATCAATATGGTGAATTTAACCAGGTCAACACTCATTTGCAGCAATTTTGCCTTCACTGCCTCAGAAGACCAAGTGCTAATAGGATGACTAAGGATGGGGCTAAAGCAAGCTTGGACTCATTTGTGAGATGTAATGCTTTTTGAGATGAACTAATGACATGGTAAGAGTTAATGGAATTTCAACACAGTATAAATCTTAAATCAGTGAAAAAATAGAAAGTGTTGATGATATGCACTGTAAAGAGAGCTTAGTGACATAAGTAAGAAGTAAGTTTGAGTGAGATTTTGTCTGAAGATAATCTTCTTACATCTGTAGATTTCTAAGAATAGACAACATTCTGGATGCAATGGAAGGGTAAATGCATTTAATTAGTTTAAATGGAGTAAGTCTGTCATAGATAGATAGGCAGATGGATGTTAAATAGTCCAAATCATGCATGTCTATAACTAGTGGGGTTTGGCTTTATTGGTCTAAATGTATCCATAATGACTTTAAAAGTAAAATGTCAAACATCATGGGTATTGACAAACTGTGTAGATGAAACTCTGATAGTTCCTTAAGGGGTAATTTGTATATATCGCATGGTTTTCCAAGTGCAGGAGATTTAAGGTATTGCATAATGAAGTCTAGCTTGGCTGGGTCTTTCTTGTAGTTTTTACTAAGTTGTTTGTATGATCTTTTTAACTCTTGTTTATATACAGATAAATAGACAGAGATAAATAGATAGATAGATAGATAGATAGATAGATAGATAGATAGATAGATAGATAGATAGATAGATTTGTTTACAACAACAGCCAATATGGGCAGTCAAATCCAGAAACATTGGGTTTAAGAATGCAGCAGAAAATGCTAGGATGGTGTGAAAGTTTCCCACTCAACAGCATACACTATGGCAAGTTCAGTTCAAGTAAGCTTTTCCAGGACAACATTTCAATGTTTATAAATAAAAACACTAGTTTATAGGGCCATCCATAGTTCAAATGTAATTAACCTCCTCCAGTTAATCTAGATCACCAGAACACACAAGATCTTTTTTAACAAAACTTTTAGTTTTCAAGGGAAAAGGAATTTGAATAACATGCTGAAATAAATATGACCGCTACAATCAAACTAGATAACAATATGAGCAATGCAAACCAAGGCATACGATTTTTTTCCATCACCAACGTCTATTCTACAGCAGAAATAGTTCAAGTGAGATTTCATAGGAAAAATTAATGTTTATAAGTAAAAAATACTAGTCTCTAGCTCCTCCCATAGTTCACAAGTAACTATGAAACCAATAAACTCAAGCTATGTTTTCTCTCCTAACCAAAACTTAGGATGTAAACACACTGTTGTATTACACCTAGTGTACTAATTCTGGATCTTTTGCGTGTACAAAGACATTCTTGCTCTTTCTTCCATATTCCTGTATCAAGGCGACCACACAGCTCACAGTGGAGCCTGTTGATTATAGTACTGTTTGTTTCTTTTGCTGAGTTCTTTCTCTCAACAACAAACAGCAAGCATCATCAAGCAGTTGGGCCTGGAACTGGATATTTGCATGATGTTAATCAATAGAGTACACTGACATTAATTCTGAAATAACTGTTCCAGCAGTGTTTGTTCTTGCAATGTTTTTATAACTTACAATGATTGGAAACTGAAGTTTTATTAAATACAGTGATTACACTAGCTTTTAGAAAAAATGAAGAGAATGGGTTAAGTTAATAAGGAAATCTGAAGAAGGTCATGCTAATTAGAAATCAGGATTTGTACCTAGAAGACAGATTTGCTTTATGTAAGAAAGGAAGCATGTAGATTATATGGATGGATTGGTAGCATTGTAGCCTCACAGTATGAAGTTGTCCTGTTCGATTCTCAGCTAGAGCGTCTTCTGTGTGGAGACATGCGTGAATGGGCGTACCTTCATTGAAGGTTGTGTGTCAGGGCCGGCAACACGGCACATTAAAATCTGCTGCCAATCATTAGCGGACCGGAGTTCCGCTGTGGCGACCCCTAACCGGGAAAAGCCAAAAGACACAACAACAACATTATACCCGAAAATAGGAAGTGAGAAGATGTAATAAGTAATCAGAGACCAGGCGATTATTGTATAAGGGTTGGAAGGAAAAGAGAACATGAAAGAAAACTGTGTTCTTTTTTAAATGAGTCTTAATCTGAATTTCAGACACTGACAAAATAATACAAGGCATTATTGTTCCTGCTGGAGGTATTTTCTAAAGAAAAACTGAAAATAAAATTCTACTAGGTAGATATAATGTGCACAGAGGTGTAGCAAAGTGAACACATGGTGTGAACCAAGATTATATGTGTGCCTTCAAAAATCCATTATAACCTTGAATAATCTAAATGTTTATTGGACAAACTGGGATATGATCAAGAATAATATTAAAGGACATTAGAATTTAATGAGTTTCCTGAAATATAGCTAGTTTAAAAGACAACTGGAATAATTATTTGATCAAGTATTATTGATCAAGTATTATATAGCTTTCCAAATAACATGGATATTAGAATATGATCAAATGAGATTCTATAATTATGGACGTTTTACAGTATGGGCAACTAGGGTTAAAAGTGCCTGAGTGATGGTCTTGTAATTATGGTCAAGATAAGCACTGGAACTGAACTTAAGGAGAAGATCATATCTAGGAATTTACTTACAATAACATTAAAACGAAAAAAATAATATTTAATTTTTAGTATATACATGCCACCCAAAAGAAAACAAAAATAGAGTGTGCCAAGTTGAATAACAGATATAGATGGGTTATGAAGGATGTGATACATTACTGCTATGTGGAGACTAACACCAGAACTGCTTTGTTTAGCAACTATGTGGAAATT
>NC_056732.1:1155472882-1155501985 GCF_019279795.1 Protopterus annectens | reverse complement strand
AGTCACCCAGGTGACTGGATGGTGAATACAATACACACCTGTGTGGGCAATTCCAGAATCTCTACCCCTGAGCCACATTTCAGACAATTGTCATGTGGCCTGATGCCAAGGTGTATCCATCACCTAGCCTTGTATAGCTGTCTGGCACAGTTTACCACTACACACCCGTGAATCAATGCACACATGTATGTCAGTACTGGCACCCTGTGTGTGTGTGTGTGTGTGTGTGTGTGTGCGTGTGTGTGTGTGTGTGTGTGTGTGTGTGTGTGTGTGTGTGTGTGTGTGTGTGTGTGTGTGTGTGTGTATGTGTGTGTTGTATGATGTGTATGTTCACATTCACACTCACTACAACCACATGGCATACTGCAGTATGCTGTCTGATGTCAGACACCTCCCCATACTCTTTGCCCCATATAACCTCTGTATGACCTCTGTGGTGAATGTGATACCTGCACAGTAATGTATTGTGGCAGTCTCACTAGTGATGGGTTGTATTCCTGGCCCTGCCAAGTGTGTCATTGTGTGTGTGTCAATGTGAGAATGTGGCTGTGTTGACACTGGCATCTGTTCATGCAGACAGGCACATGTACTACACCTACTGTATAGCTACCATATCCCTGTTGCAAATGTCACTCACCATCACATATACGTTGTGAGGGCTCCACAACATGTAACCTATGTGGTGCATCCAATAACTGCATAGAAATGTGATAGCAGTACATAGTCATCAGAGGGTTGATACTCTTTGCTGGTAGGTGTGTGACACAAACATGCTTAAGTTTTACTCTCCCACCCCTCCCTGCCTTGTCTTTACCTCTGTTTGCCTCTCTCACTTCCTCTCTCATGGATGTGGAGACCTACACCTAGTTTGCTTAGGCAGCAGCTTGTGTATTTTAAGTGACGCTCATGATCAGCTGATGGCCTCTGCACAAATTGCAGCCCTCTCCTAGCTGATTGCATGTAGAACAGCTGTGATAACATTCCCATAGCCAATTGCATGGAAACACACTCCAGTATCTAGGAACATCATGTTGGTTTTGGCCATTTTCATACACTGTGAGCAGGAACTAGATCTGTTGTTTGGCAAACAGCATCTCAGATGGATTGGGGATTTACCTCTAACAACATACACTGAGGAAACAGGGCAACACACAGGAGGGGGATGTGCCTGATATGATGACAGACTGTAAGTGCTGCTATAGTGCATTTATAGTAATGTTGGTTTTACAATGTTTGTGTGGATATGGCTGTCCTACATGTTTAATACCTGCCATGTCAGTTCTATGTTTATAAGGAATCCCCATCTGTAGGGTCATCTGCAGACTGGGCAGTGTGTTGTGCCTTTGGTGTCATGTGCTACCCACAGAGCATCTATCTGTGAACTGCAGAAGGTAGAGTGAGGATTGCAGTCTGCAGATGGGGAAAGCCGTGACAGTTACTGACTTCACATCCCTCATAGGACATATGTTGCAACAAACTTTGTTACAACAGTAAATGTATGAGGTTATCACAGCAGCATGTCAATATTGGCCCTGTGTATGTGCCTACAGCCACAACTCTGTCAACCTTTATACATATGTCATGCATTAAGAGATGCATATGTGCTGTACACAATAATTAGTGTCATCATATCTGTTAACAAACCAGTGAGATATCAGACTGCTACACATATTATGTACAGTAGGGGTTATATTTGATGACATAAGCTGGACATTCTGTGGTTCTTTGTACAGTACTGAGGTCTGTGTACTTATGCTGAATGTCGATAGTGTGTGTATTGTTAATATGTACTTTGGCCTGTGTACAGACTGTGGTAGATGTCATTGTTCTAGGTCCCATCCTATCTGATGTTACATGCTGCTCCACTGTATCTTACTGTATTGGCTTACATGTTTGTAGGACCATACACACACATGCCCCATACCACAGACAGGCATCAGACGAAACTGTGTTGCAGCCCAGTATATGTAGGGTTAGTCTGTGAGTGGGACATATGAGGATGGTGTTGAACAGATAGCCCATTTACTGTAATATTATGCTAGCTTACCATATGTGGCTGTGGTTGAGTTCACAATGGTTGTGGTTATGTACTTTCACACAGGTGTATCTTACCCTGTGCTGTGACATTTCTGTAGAGCCTGCTATATATGCAGGTACATGTGCATACCCCCAAAGGAGATGTAGGCCAGTGTTGAGCCAGTCTGCCTGTAGCCAACATAGTGCATTGTTACATGCCTAGCAGCTTAGTGTACTTACCCAGTGAGATGTCATGTTGAGATATTTGCCAGATGTACTTCTGCCGGGCCTCCCTTAACAGTCATGTATGTCAGACAGAGCAGTGGGATGATGTACATCACTATCTAGTGGGTAGTATGTAGTCATGGCACCCCTGTACCAGCGGTCATTATGTGTCAGGACAGACAGGGGTGTGTGAATGCATAACCTATGGTGGCAAATGTATACCAGTCATTATGTGTTATACCCATCTACATGGCTGTCAACATCCACATTGTCAGGCATGGTCCACATGTATTGCACTAAGGGGTTCTGTGTACCTCTGCACTGTACAGATTGTGTCAGAGTGTCCACATATATTTGCCAATATATCTGCTGCAGTCCACAGAGGCATTATGGGCTAGCAGCAGTACTGCACTATGATGTCCTTAGGATGTCTGTCAGTAGCCAATGGCACACTTGTGAAAAGCAGATGTGACCAACCACACACACCATGTCTGTGAAGACAATCCCAATTACAGTAGCAATAGTCTAGTAATATACCTGGTATACACACACCATGTTCAGGACATATGGTGAAAATATATGTACATATAATTATCCAGATATCTATATATAGGTTCAGAGGTTCATAGGTAGGTACTAGGCTATTGGCCCTAGGGCCTATACAAGCCAAGCCAAAAATGTACCCTGGCTTTCGCCACCCAAGAAAATTATTTTCCTGTGCCCCTGTCAAGCAGAAACACAGAAGTGATCCCCGGGGTGAATTTCCTATTACCCATCCAATCATCAAGATTTTTCTTGAAGAGTGCTAATGAGGAGCTCTGTTTGACATAGATAGGCAGTCTGTTCCAGAGTATGGGAAGTCTCTGGGACAGGAATCTATCCCTCCAGAATGTTCTGTTTATTGTGGCGACAAGGTTTAGGTGCCTAGAGCATGTAGCTCGGAGGGATTGGGATTTCTTTAAGTGGAGCATGTCCAACAGCTCTGGGTTTGACATAGCTTTGTATGTTAGGCAGAGATCGCCTCTGAGTAGGCAATATTTGATGGAGTAAAGCTGGAGTTTTTTGAGACGGTCTGTGTAAGGCATCTGTTTGAGGCCAGTAATCCTCTTTGTGAGGTATTTTTGCAGCCTTTCTAGTTGTTGTAGATGTCTTGTGAGGTAGATACCAAAAGGGGCGTTGTACTCTATAATTGGTCTAATGAGTGATGAGTAGAGGGGAACAATGACCTCTTTTTTTCTGGATGAGAAACCTTTTGTGATGAGGTGTACCACATAGAAGGATTTCCTGACCACTTTGGCGATGTGATTATCAAAGCAGAGACTACTGCCCACCTGTGTCCCAAGGTCTCCTATCACACTTTTGGTGTTAAGTAGACTACTGCCTATGTGGTAGTTCATGGGTACAGAATTTTTACCAAAGGGGATGACAATGCACTTTTTGGCATTGAGCTTGAGACCATGTCTTTGACACCAGGCATCTGTCTCAGTGATGCCCTTTTGTAGGATGTCCACATCATTAGGAGTTTCAATTATGGCTCCTTGTTTGCAGTCATCTGCAAATTTAGTTAGCCAAAGACCTTCTGTGTTAGCTTGTACTTCAGAGAAGTAGATACCAAACAGGAGAGGACCCAGGACTGAACCCTGTGGTACTCCAATTGTCACTGGTCTGAATTCTGATTTGGAGTCTGCTACTTTCACAGTGTGGGTTCTTTCAGTAAGCCAGTTGGCAACGCATCTTGTGACATAGGGATTTAATACCTAGTTTAGTGAGTTTATCTATAATTCCAGAGTGGGGGGTGGTGTTGAACGCCTTGGCGAGATCTAGATAGGCTGTTTGAACCACCTTACCCTCATCTATGGCTTTGGTGACTACTTCAAAGAAGTCTATCAGGTTTAGGAGACATGATCTGCCTTTTACAATCCCAAACTGTGTGGGGGTCCAGGGTTTGGAGATCTCCAATGTCTTTGTTTATGAGCTCCATGATGATATGTTCCATGACCTTGCAGACGAGGCTCATCAGGTTAATGGGGCGGTAGTTCCTGGGGTCTGTTGTGGCCCCCCCCCTTTGTGGAGTGGGATAACTGTCGTGGTGCGGGATTTAATGGGCACAAAGCCTGAGGTGAGGCTATGATTGAGCATGGTACTTAGGTGGGGTGCCAGTTCATTCGGTAGTTCATGTAGAAGGCAGCCTGGGATGTTGTCAGGTCCCATGGATGCTGTGATCTTGGCTTTGGAGAGTGAAGTTTTTACCTGTGCAGCTGTGATTACAGGAACGTTGCATTCTTCCGGTATAAAGATGGACCCTTTAGGGGGTGAGAGGGGGTAAAGTTAGCACTGAACCTATCTGCCAGGATGTTGGCAATATCAGTTGGTTCTGTATATTTAGTGTCATTGTGCTGTAACTCAGAGCAGATCTGAATGTTGCCATTGAGATTTTTGACATAGCTATAGAATGCTTTGTGGTTGTCTTTAGAATCAGTGGCAATTTCGTTTTCATAACTAGCTTTGGAGGATTTTATGAGGGATCTCAGCTTCTTACTGAGGCTGACCAAGGAGTTCCTCCAATAGTGGGATTTTACTCTTTTTTTGCAACAGTTTCTTTCTTCTGTTGTAGACTTTGTTTATGGCAGAAGACCACCACACTGGCTTCCTTTTTTTGGAGGATAGCATCTTGGTTCTGTTAGGGATACCATGATCCATGCACTCATGTAAGTGCTTATAAAGTGCATTTGTGTAGGATTCAGCAGTCATACCTCTATTGTCCATCTGCATGGGTGTCATGAAGTTTGCCACTACTGTCTTAAGAAGCGTGAAGTTGGCTTTGGAGAAATTTTTTTACGGTTGTTTTCCTTATGGGGGGTGGGAGCGGGATGTGGATATCTAGGGTGATTAGCTCGTGGTCAGATCTGACAACGAGGAGCTGACCTCTGGTGTGGAACACTGGTCACCCATGTGGATATCGCTGCCTCTGGTGGGGGTGTGAATAAGTTGATCCAAAGCATTGGAATTGATGATTTCCAGAAAACGTTGAGCAGAAGAGTTGGTACATGAGTAGTTTTCCCAAATAATGGTAGTGTAGTTGAAATCACCCATTATTAGAGTGTTGGGTTGTACCTTAATATTTTCCAGTGAATCAAGAAAAGAGGAGTGTGAATCCTGGGGCATGGTGGGGGGGTCTGTAGCAAGCTACAATCCGGATTGCGGTTTTGCCCAGAGTTAGTTGAACTTGGATAATCTCGGATGCATTATGCTGAGCAACTAGCTTGGAGGTGTGGATATCCTTAATGAATATGGACATGCCTCCACCTTTAGTGTTTCGGTCTGGGTTTGGTGGCCGAAAGGTGTGGTATGGATTATAGCCTGGTAATGCAGGGGTGCTCTCTGGAGCTTTGAACCAGGTCTATGTCACTGCACAGATGCCAATGTTCTCCATTTTAAGGAGTGCCTTCAGTGAGTGCATTCTGAGGTTTAGACTTCTAGCATTGAGTAGCATTACCCTCAGAGTTTGCTTGCTTGTACCTGTTACGATGGTGAATTTGTCATTTAAACCTTGCCTAAAAAAGGCACTATAGGGTGGCAAGTGCCTTTGCCTGTATCCAGAAACCCAAAGGCAACAGGTGCAGGCCATCTCTGGCAAAGCAGCGTGGTCTGTCGATCATGTCATCCCAGACAGACAGATACTGGATTCCCTTAGAATGACACCAGAAGCTTAGCCAATTGTTAAAGTCAATCATTTTGTCCTTGTACTTTGGTCTCATTCTGGGTGATGGCAGGATGCTTCTCAGGGCTATGGTCATACCGGCCTGGGCTACAAGATCAGAGAGCTACTCCATGTCTCTTTTCATGTAGTCCAGGTAGGTGCATCTCAGGTCATTCACACCAACATGGACAATGACAGAGTCATATTTGTACTTGTTGTGGAGTGACCTGAGTGCGTGCATTATGTGGTGGATCCTGGCACCTGACAGGCAGCTGACAGTAACTTTTTCCTTGTTTAGCCTGGTGAATGGAACATCAGTGTGCCTGACTATAGAGTCACCTATGACTAGAGTGTTGGGTACGTTATGCCTTATGGGCTGTAGTTGAGTGGCACACTGAGTATGTGGGCTATGTGTCATTTGGGTTGTGTTGGGGAGGTGGAGGTTGCTTGCATTTCTGCTTTGGAGGTCTCTGTTGTTTGGGCAGATTAGTACTCAGAGCCTCCATGAATGTAGGTGTGTGTTTTGGTGGTGTAGGTTTTGAGGCACTATGTGATGAGTGGGGTGCGGTGCAAGTGTTTACGTCCTCCTCTTGACTGTCTAGTCCAGTCTTTGGTAAAGAGAGCTTTGCTTCCAGTTTGGCTATATAAGTGCATCTCTCACAGGTCGTAGTGTTGGGTGGTAGGAGGAGAGGGTTGTCTGTGTACATGAGGCAATTTCTGCATTGTCCCAAGATGCCCAGATTCATCAGGTAGACAGGAGAAAACACTGGGACCTGACCTTTAGACATGCCCGAATAGGAGCTTATTTATTAAGTACTAGAAACTGTTTTCCTCTTGACAAGTGAGGAAAGTTGAGTGCTGTAGTAATTTGTACCTTATTTAGTGCTTACAATGAGTTATGAACAAGTGCTGAGATCAAAGAAACAGATGAGTGCTAAAACTAAAAAGCTGGCTAGTTGCAAGAGAAATTTTGAAAAATAGACTTTATGACACCAGGAATATTTTAACCCCAGTTAAGTGGGTGGGGGGGGCTTAGGAGCTCACAAACAGTCCTGTAGTTCTACATATATATATATAATTACACATATACATATTGACATATGTAGATGGGTATGTATATGTACATAGATGTACATATACACACCCAGATATATACATATACAGAGTAATATATGTCTACACATATACAGACAGTGATACATATGCACATATACATACGTATGGATATCTACAGATATATTGACAATAGTAGGTATATCAGAATAGATATGTATGCACATATAGTAATAAATATACATATATATATATATATATATATACACACACACACACACCAACATAACTAGGCATATCTGCATACATAGGATGTGTATACATATATATCTATATACACATATATCTATACATACATATACGTAAACCTACATATACACATATGTATATATACACATATGTATATTTATATATATATATTTATATATATATATATATATATATATATATATATATACATATATATATATATATATATATATATATGTATATATATATATATATATATATATATATATATATATATATATATATATATATATATATATATACATACATATGTACATACGAAGAAATGTACACATGGCCATATATATGTAGTACTATACAGATGTGTTTACAGACATATGTATGAGTATACATGTGTATGTACATGTAGACATATATACACCTATATGTATACGACCATATTCCTGTCATGAGTAGGAGCATAGCGTGACATACAAGAGTGGAGGGAGATGCACCCAGGTGGATTATATCTTATGTAGAAGGGCCAATCTGATGGAGATTGGAGACTGTAAAGTGGTGGCAGGGGAAAGTGTAGTTAGGCAGCATAGGATGGTGGTTTGTAGGATGACATTGGTGATCAAGAAGAGGATGAGTGTAAGGGCAGCACCAAGGATCAAATGGTGGAAATTGAAAAAGGGTAATTGTGAGGTGATGTTCAGGGAAGAGTTAAGACAGGCACTGGGTGGCAGTGAAGAGTTACTGCATAGCTGGGTAACTACAGCAGAGCTAGTAAGTGAGATGGCTAGAAGGGTGCTTGGTGTGACATCTGGAAAGAGGAAGGAGGACAAGAAGACCTGGTGGTGGAATGAAGAAGTACAGGAGAGTATACAGAGAAAGAGGTTGGCGAAGAAGAAGTGGGATTGTCAAAGAGATGAAGAAAGTAGACAAGAGTGTAAGGAGATGAGGTGCATTGCAAAGAGAGAGGTGGCGAAGGCTAAGGATTAGGCGTATGAAGAGTTTTATAAAAGGTTGGACACTAAGGAGGGAGAAAAGGACCTGTACCGATTGGCTAGACAGAGGGACCAAGCTAGTAAAGATGTGCAGCAGGTAAGGTGATAAAGGATAATGAGGGAAACATACTCACAAGCGAGGAGAGTGTGTTGAGCAGATGGAAAGAGTACTTTGAGGGGTTGATGAATGAAGAGAATGAGAGGGAGAGAAGGTTGGATGACGTGTGGATAGTGAATCATGCAGTGCCGTGGATTAGCAAGGAGGACATAAGGATAGCTATGAAGATGATGAAGAACGGAAAGGCTGCTGGTCCAGATGACATACCTGTGGAAGCATGGAGGTGTTTAGGTGAAATGGCAGTGGAGTTTTTAACTAGATTGTTTAATGAAATCTTGGAAAGTGAGACGATGCCTGTGGAATGGAGAAAAAGTGTTTGGGTACCAATTTTTAAGAATAAGGGTGATGTGCAGAGCTGTAGTAACTACAGAGGGATTAAACTGATCAGTCACAGAATGAAGTTATGGGAAAGAGTAGTGGAAGCTAGGTTAAGAAGGGAGGAGATGATTAGTGATCAGCAGTATGGTTTTATGCCAGGAAACAGTACTGCAGATGCAATGTTTGCTCTGAGAGTGTTGGAGAGAAGGTCAGAAGGAGTTGCATTGTGTCTTTGTGGATTTAGAGAAAGCATATGACGGGGTGCCTAGAGAGGAGTTGTGGTAATGTATGAGGAAGTCGGGAGTGTCAGAGAGATATGTAAGAGTGGTACAGGATATGTACGAGGGTAGTGTGATAGCAGTGAGGTCTGCAGTGGGAGTGACGGATACGTTTAAGGTGGGGGTGGGATTACATCAAGGATCAGCTCTGAGACCTTTCTTATTTGCAATGGTGATGAACAGGTTGTCAGACGAGATCAGACAGGAGTCCGTGTGGACTATGATGTTTGCAGATGATATAGTGATCTGCAGTGTGAGTAGGGAACAGGTGGAGGAGACCCTGTAGAGGTGGAGATATGCTCTAGAGAGAAGAGGAATGAAGGTCAGCAGGTCTAAGACAGAATATATGTGTGTGAATGAGAGGCAGGATAGAGTAATGGTGAGGATGCAGGGAATAGAGGTGGTGAAGGTAAATGAGTTTAAGTACTTGGGATCAACAGTTCAGAGTAATGGTGAGTGTGGAAGAGAGGTTAAGAAGAGAGTACAGGCAGGATGGAGTGGGTGGAGAAGAGTGTCAGGAGTGATTTGTGACAGACGAGTACCAGTAAGAGTGAAAGGGAAGGTCTACAAGGGGGTAGTGAGACCAGCTATGTTATATGGGTTGGAGACAGTGGCATTGACAAAAAGGCAGGAGTCAGAGCTTGACGTGGTAGAGTTGAAGATGTTAAGATTTGCACTGGGTGTGACGAGGATGGACAGGATTAAGAATAAGTATATTAGAGGGTCAGCCCAAGTTGGAAGGTTTGGAGACAAAGCCAGAGAGGCAAGATTACATTGGTTTGGACATGTGTTGAGGAGGGATGCAGAGTATATTGGAAAAAAGATGCTATGGATGAAGCTGCCAGGTAACAGGAAAAGAGGAAGACCTAAGGTAAGGTTTATGGATGTACTGAGAGAGGACATGTAGGTGGTTGGTGTGACAGAGCAAGATGCAGAGGACAGGAAGAAATGGAAACAGTTGATCTGCTGTGGCGACCCATAACAGGAGCAGCTGAAAGAAGAAGAAGAAGAAGTAAATGTCATGGTTGTGTATACCCTCCCACATGTATCTCACCATATGTATCTGTTATGTGCACATAATGATAAAGCAACATATGTGATGCAACAGTCATATTAATAGAAAGGACTACACAAATTAAGAACTAAAGGCAATTGTATAATACTACCCAGTATGTGTACTGACAGCTATATTGGTAAAACCTCTGTCTCCATAGTGGTTAAGTGCTGTGATTTCAGTGTAAAAGGTCCTGGGTTCAAGACCTACAAGGGCTATTCATTTTGTTGCTGGGCAGAACAAGGACTGTCGGATACAGAGTGGTTAATGCAGTTTTGAGCAGCTATAAGTGGATTTCCATGGGTTTGCATGAAGCTAAGTTGTGCTAAGCTATCGGTAAATGTACGGGCACTTACACAGTGTAGGCAGCACTTACCAGTGTGCACATCCGCTTAGTTGCTATATTGCAGCAATGTTGATGCTTGCTAAGCAGAGCTTAGCCCTGGTAACTAGGACACACTACCCAGCCTGATAACCTGTAATAAGTGTATGTAATGCCATGTACTATACATGCACCTATGTGCTGTCATTACAGTAGCAAGGGGTCTGAGTATCATGTGTGGGACACAGACATATACAAGGCCTGTACAGCACAGTTATCCATGTGAATGTGTGACATACTGGTGTAGTAGTCTAGGGTATGTGCTGTCACATTGGCATGTAGTGTATCATGGCAGTACTACTGTTGACAGTGCTAACCCAGGCAAGAGCAGAGTGCTTAATGTAGTACTGACAACAGGCACACTTGCGAGCATGGCTGGACACCAACGCCTCCCTGTTGTATCCCTGCTTTGTGAGCTGTGTCACAGTATATACCCCTTACTGGTCTGTCAATGCACTCATGCTACTGCATAGCTACCTGCCAGGCTGATGACTGTTAGTTCCTGTACATATGTGCAGATGTCAGGTATCCAGCTGAGATATGTACAGGCAACCTACACTTGATTGATGCACTACTACACATATGGCATGTGCATGAGATGCATATCCCTGTAGTACCAGTGTTGGGGTATACTACGGGTTGTATCACAGTCGTGGCCAATATGTGATGGTGGGTATGGCAGAGTGTCTTCACAATATCCAGTGGGGGATGTGGGTGCTGTGTACACTATTATTACACCAAGGTGCACCAGGTATATGTCCCATGTACCACACATTGGTTAACACTGTCTCCATCAATCATACAGGTAACTGTTGCCACAATCCAAGCCAGTTATGCATATGATGTGTGCAGCCTACCTGTAACACATTGGAGACACGGTCAAGGTAGTTAGCAGCGATCACCTCTGGTATCTCAGATGTGTGTCTGGCTGTTATGTGTCTGTAAATGTGTATATGACAGTATGTCACACTACTTATCATCCAAATACACACATTACATCCCACATTAGCATATCGTACATGCCGGGAGATGTTCTGCATGTACCATGTAACCTAGGACACACCTCACCCTAATCGCTGTGCGGTGTGTGCATTGTAAGCCACACATGTCAGTTTCATGACATAGTTAGGTAGGGTCTAGTCCAAGTGTTGGTAAGTAACAGTGTGCGTGTATATGGAAAGGTCTACATCAGGTTGCAGGGTATACATGGCTCAGCGGGCCATCTCTTCATGTGACACAGGCAATAACTGGTATAGTAACCTGTGAAATGTGTTTGACTGTACCCCAGATATGTCACAGCCATGGTGTCAGCACAGAGACATACCAAGTTGTTCAATATGACTGCAGACCATCCTCGTGCTGCCACATGTGCACATACAACATACATGGATAACAATATAGGGACCGTGATCAACCAGTGTTACTAACAGCTATAATGCATCATTGCTGGATAGCTACACTACCTTCCAAATATGCCTCACACTCTACTCCCTACAACATGTTACACTGCAGGACTGTGGTACACTGTTGTACAGTCACCATATGCATCAAAACCATATCAGTCTGTCCCTGCATTGATGGTATGGATGACAGGGATGGGGCAAAGGTATCATCATATGCACAGGGCATCCTAGTGCTGACACATGTACACCTACAACACAATTGGATAACATTATAGAGACCACAACCAACCAGTGTTACTAACAACTATAAGGCATCATTGCTGGATGGCTACACTACCTGCCAAAAATGCCGCACACTCTACTCCCTACAACGTGTTACACTGCAGGACTGTGGTACACTGTTGTACAGTCACCGTGAGCATCAGAACCATATCAGCCTGTCCCTGTATTGATGTGATGGATGACAGGGATGGGCCACAGTTATCATCATATGCACAGGGCATCCTAGTGCTGACACATGTACACCTAAAACACAATTTGATAATATTATAGACACCACCAGCAACCAGTGTTACTAACAGCTATAATGCATCATTGCTGGATGACTACACTACCTGTCAAATATGCCTCACAATCTACTCCATACAACATGTTACACTGCAGCACTGTGGTACACTGTTATACAGCCACTGTGTGCATCAGAACCATATCAGCCTGTCCCTGCATTGATGGTATGGATGACAGGGATGGGGCAAAGGTATCATCATATGCACAGGGCATCCTAGTGCTGACACATGTACACCTACAACACAATTGGATAACATTATAGACACCACAACCAACCAGTGTTACTAACAGCTATAATGCATCATTGCTGGATGACTTCACTACCTGTCAAATATGCCTCACAATCTACTCCATACAACATGTTACACTGCAGCACTGTGGTACACTGTTATACAGCCACTGTGTGCATCAGAACCATATCAGCCTGTCCCTGTATTGATGGGATGGATGACAGGGATGGGGCACAGGTATCATCATATGCACAGGGTGTGGTGTTGGTTTGCCAGAGGCCAAGGATGGGCCATACATTTGACAACATGTGTGTGGGTGAGGGGTGTACTTTGGGGAGCTGGCCCAGGTGATGAAGTGTGTATAGGTATGAGATGGCCCTAGGTGTGTTTGCATAGTGTGTGGGTATGCATGCACACTGTTCTGCCATGTGGTTGCCCTACATAGATGTTTATGGACAGCTGCAGACCATACCTATAAGGGTGTGCAGTTCACTGCCTCTGGCCATAGATACGTGGACTGTGCCTGTCAGGGGTTCCACGGGCACATCCAGGTACAGGCCTCAGTGTGCAACTCTCACCTTCTGATGACATTTGTCTGCTGGTACAAGATCTCTCCTGGGATGGACCAGGACCATGTGCATGTGGCCTGCTGTGGTGTGGTGTGGGCACCATAACCCCCGCACTGCCAGGGCTGCTACTGCCACTATGGGAGCCCCTTGGTGTCCTAGCATGTCCATGTTGACTGCCAGCTGTTGGTATTGCTGGCCCACATCCACGCGGGTGTCGCTGCATCCCCATCACATGTTGAAGCATGGACACACCACAGCTGATGAGGGCCATCATCTCATCATGCCATCTATCCATGTGCTCGGTATAAGCACGGATGGCACCCAACAGTTCATGGAGGTTGTCACTTACAGATGCAAGAGCAGCCCTCTGCAGCCTAAGGCCCTGTCTGGAGTAATGCTCAATACATGCCTGTGCCATCATTACAGCCTGAAACATGCTTCATCTGGTAGCAGCTATGTCACCTCTGCCAGGGGCATGATGTCCAGCGGCCCTACCACAAGCACCATGGGACATCTGCCTATGTGGCAGCCTGCCAGACATCTGGCTATGCCTGCTGCGACCAGACAAAGTAGGCATGGTTACCACACTTTCCTGTGCACTGCCACTGAATGCCAGCTGTCCCTCTGCTATGGCCACTGGAGATGGGGTTGGTATAGGCACTGAAACTGTGTGCGGGGTTGGGGTGGCTAAAAGGGGGATGTCAAATGTTGGTGTAGTGTTGGACCCTGACAACCCCACCTGTGCCTCAACATTATTATCATCATCATGGGTGTCTGTATGGACACCTACATCAGATTGCATGCAGGAGGGACCCTGACCCACCTCACCACTTGTGGGGGAAAGCAATAAATGCACTTTAAAACCTGTATAGCATTGCCTAACAGTACACACACACACACACACACACACACACACACACACACACACACACACACACACACACAAATCTCTGTAATACTTACCTGTCCATGGCATTGCAGACAGTCCCACGTATATGTCCATGTGTTACCCCATCCTGCATTACAGTTGTTAACATACACACACTGATACCACTCATTAACATCACAGTCCTCTAAATGCCCACACAAGTGGCCACAACACAAGGCCTGTTGCTACTTTACCTGCCTGACCTGTAAGTTGTGGATTTACATGGCCTCACTGCTGTCATTCGGCATACACTCTCTGAATGCCCGGAAATGATGTGCTTGACCCTTACATGTGTGGGTTAGTATGTTGTATCCATAATACCTCCCACTGGTGTGCCATGTGTATGTAATGCTCAGTACATGCCAGATATTCTGCTCCATCAGCCCATGTGACACCTGTAATATTTAGATACACTCCCTGGTGTGGACTATTACTTCCCCATGCATCTGTAGAGCTGTATACGTGGGTTGTAGGTGACCCCTCTGCTGACTGCGATATTAAGTGTTTACCTGGAGTCTACCTTCCCTCTGGATGCGTGTTCCATGCTACAGACCATATTATGCTATTTGCTGTCCTGTAATTACACACATGGCAGGTATTCCTGTTGTTCAATGTGGCAGTCGATGCCCATGTACTGCACAGTCCCAAAGGGGGTAAAGCCATATGAACACACCACAATCGCACATGGGCATACATGGCCACACACAGAAACACACACATGCACACACACACACACACACACACACACACACACACACACACACACACACACACACACATCATACATGCATCTACCTCCCTCCACTTCACCAGAGTGACCCTGCAGGCAAACTAACTAACTACCAGGATGCACACACACACACACACACACACACACACACACACACACACACACACACACACACACACATTCACATACAGGTGAGGTTTCACAATGATAGTATACACAGTCCTCCTATTACTCATCTGCCAACATGCAGAGCATATGATGCAGCACAGCATGCAGTATAGCTATAGTCAATCCATGCTAGCAACAGTATACATGTGTGTGATGCGTGTGCTGTTTTAATAGGTGGTGCCCCTTCCCCTCGATACCACTGCACCCATGTACACAGTATTGCTGTGCACCTGTTCTGCACCCTGCCATGTACTGTGCACCACAACTCACAGGTGTACAGCCCATTGCAGAATGTGTAGTACTGCGTCAGTTATGTCAGCTTTACTTCTCACAGCCCATATGTTTTTCAGCAACACATACCTGGGATGATATGTGGACTGTTGTTATTGGTGAATGCCTGATGCCTGATTTACAGCTGTCAACATCAACAGGCCATGTATGACCACTGCAATACTCTTACACTGACAACCATCAGAGCATACCGTGGCTATGGGGAGTGTACACACCTTTATTGATTTTACACCCACATCCTTGATCTGTCATGGGACCACATCATCGCATATCTTAGCAGGACACAAGGCCGGTATGTGACATATATCCTGTACTGTCACATGCAGTGTCGACAGATTGTTAGGTGTGCGGCTGCTGACTGCAATGCATACACACCATGTGGGCATATGTGTGCACACCCTTATCATGACGGTTTATCACACCTCTTGTTGTGTGTACTACAGCAGTCACTGTTCATCGCAGGGGTATACCAGTGTGGGCCATCTGCATTTACCAATGTATGTTCAGTCTGCCCTACACATTTCCCATGATTCTGCATGATTGCAAGGTCTACTCATGTTCACATCCCATGGTGTTCACACAATGCCGTCACTATTGCTGTGTGGGTAGAGTTACGGCTGCCACAGGTCCTGAACCTGACTATGTGCAGATAGAGCCATTCCTACCATCCTTAGGATCCCTGCTGCAGTGCACTGGTGTGTCATGCTCAGACCGCCCGCCCTCAGCTTTTATGCAGATGAAGGACAGGTAAGCCCTACACATTTGTGTCACTTTGCAGTATCCCATACACTGAACACCACATGTTGCAGCCTATACCCAGCTGATAATGTGGACTATTGCATTACCCCCATAGTGTATCTCTGCAGCAGTTGGCATTGTCCTACAGGTATATACACTGGTGTTGTACTGTATATGGGTGTACTTCAGAACATGTCACTAGTGTGGGCCATGTCTACCAACTGTATGTTACTCCCCGTTGACAAATTCCACAATGACAGGATGTTACTTATCGTACAGGTGTGTGACATACCCTTTAAATACCCCATCATGGTCAACCCTGACAAGCTGGGTGTAGTGCTACCATACATCAATGGTAAATTCTCACAATACTACCACATCTGGACATCTGTTTATCACTACAATGCAGCAACACAATATATCTGTGATATGTCAGATATGCATGAGCTACCTGTGCCAATGCAGATATTTACACAACAGTGGTCTACTGATGTGCTCTCTGTCCTTACCTGCATGCTCCTTGGCTGGTGTGTGGGTGACACCAACCTACATGAAGGTGTCCAGTGGTTGTTGGTGGTCAAGATGGGCAGGTGCCACAAAGCTGGCCAGGAGCTTCTCCAGATGTGTTGGGGGGATAGATGGCATACCCTGTGGCAAGGTGATCCTCCTGGACTTCAGCCGCATGCTGACGGGCATTATGAAGCAGGTCAGTACAATGATGCTGGACCTGCTCATAACTGCAGTTGTGCAATCTGACATAACTGACCCTGTGGACTAGGTCGTTCCACAAGGCGGTCTGCTCCTGCTGCTCATGTGCATGCCTGCCAAACAGCAGCAGATAGTTCTGGATTATGTGTGCTATCACCATGTCATTCTCAGAATTGGAAAAGGTGGGTAACCGTACATGTGCCATCTTGGCTGAAAAACATAAAGATGAAAACAGGTCTGAGCAACTCATACAGCAAGGTTACTACAGTTCGTAATACACATCTCTGTCACCCCCCACCATATCAGCTTCAACAGACTGTACACACAACTCATTAGGTATGGCTATAGCTTAACTACCGTTTGGACAGATTTTGTATTGTACCACACCTTTTTCTATGTGATTGCAGCCATTTCCCCTGTGTGGTCACTATCATTGCTGGCCTGTTACAGACTATTCACCTGCATGCCATTGTCAGGGCCACTATGGTTACATATATGCCAGTTCTATGGCTTCTCTGAGATTGCTTCACATCTGACAGTCTGTGTTATTGGGGATATCTATGCGTGCTGTTGGACATGTAGCGGGATTGTGTAGACTATTACTACCAACAAATGTTCTGTAACAGTGACACAATAACATGTATATGTTCTATTGGCCAGCTGATCCACCTCTCCACACTCATCCGCTAATGATAGCTGGCCACATCACATGTGTGTCCCAACCTGGGGCCTCCTCGTGTACTGTTACAGCAATACCATTTGGTGGAACCACCCAGGGGATGTTGGCCCTCCCACCCTCAGGGCACACACAGACATATCCCTGTCCCCTGAGATCAGGTATAGGGTCCATTCCATACTGGGCTCCACAGACAGAGGAGGGATGTGCTACATCAGTCTAAGGCACCCAGTACACATTCACACAACCAACATGCTCCTCTTGCTCAGCCTCCAGACCAGGCACCTTCAGGACATGGACTGCTGTTGTGAGTGGCAGTGGGTGGGAGGCTTCTTCCCATTGTGCCCATATTGGGGACCATGGTGCATCCACATCACAGTCCACACATACCATCCACAGTGTTTACCCACCCCAAGTGTCACATACCACCCCTGTAGGCTGTCCTCTATATCTACCAGTCCTTACCACCTCCACATGTGTACCTGCCATACTCCCCCATATTCCCATTGCATACTTCACAGACAGGGGCAATGTGGTGCCAACAAGGGACTAACATGTGACATACCCGTCCATGGTGCACACAATGCCAGCTGTAGATATCTGTGTGTATTACTATGTGTGCTGCTGCCTCACACATAGAACACATCACTGCGGTAGTGATATAAGGAACATGTCTTTACATACATATTACTACTTTTATACTAATCACTGAGTATGTAAAATTAGTTAAATGAATGAAGGGTATATTACCATGTTAGTTCTTATACAAATAGAGTTCAACAACAATGGTGTTCAACCCTTCACAATGAAAAGTATTGAATAAATAGATAAAAGTGTCATATATTAAACAAAAAGTAAAACATAAGGCCATGGAATCATTTTAATGAATTTATGATGGTGCAGAGTACCAATACTAGCATCCAGGCCTGAACGAATTCTTTTCCATTGCATGCATTTTAAAAATTAAAAGTTTATTACGATAAAACTTAAATATTCAGGCTTTGAATACAGACTACTTTTAACCTTATGGATTTTAAATGACAGACATTTGGGCCACATAGATGAGTCCTCTATTTATATAATAAAAGAATAATTTTTAACAAAATAATAAAATTCCAAAATAGTGCTGTTTTATACAGTACTTTATTTTAGTAATACTCAATATTAGTATAACAAAAAAGTAAATAAAACTAAACAATCAAAAACACATTTTTAAAAATTAATTAGATTAGGTATAACATGACTTGCTATAAATTTGAACACACTAAACACTAGCTTCAAATAAGTAGTTTTAGGTTATGATCCAAACTTGAATAATGATTTAACAGATTCAAGACTTGGAGTTAAATACATCCAACAACCACATTAATAACTAAAGCAAACTAGTGTTTATTGCGTGTGGTTGTAGATGCTACTCTTGTTTATAGAAAGGAATATGTGTTATATCAGGGTAACTGGGAACTAACATGGTAATATACCCTTCATTCATTTAACTAATTTTACATACTCAGTGATTAGTATAAAAGTAGTAGTCTAACAGGAAGTGGTTGTCTGAAGAGTTTGTGTTATAACTACTTCTTTACATACATATATGTTTGTGTGTGTGTTTGTACATATGTAGATGTGCATATAGGTATATATCTATATATGTGTAGATATATGTGATGTCATATATATGTGCACATATATATGTCTACACATGGGTATATGTATATTTCTGGACATATATGCTGATATACATATATATCCTTTTATATTATATATGTAACATATCAAGATGGTGGACATTCAGGGAGCACCTTACCCACGAAGCTCAGTATCAAACATCAATTTATCCTACCAAAAACCAAATCTCCAGTAACAAGAAGAACAAGACATCACTGAAGACAATCTAAAGAAATATTGATATCCTAAAGGAATATCTCTGCAAAATTCTCTGAATTGCTAAAGTTAATCTTCTAGCTGCTAAGCTACAAAAAGCTATACAAGTGAAACCTCAGGCCAAAATACTGAACTGTATTACAAACTCAAAGCCACTGCAGAGGCCAAACTTCAAAATGCCAAAAGAAAAGGAAATAGACACAATGGAAACCCAAACTACCAAACAAAACTGTCTGCCATAGCATCACCTGAAAAGGATGTGGTCTTCAAAAGACAGAACATAGTTAAACAACAAGATACATCCAAATAGATGGCTAAACAAAACCCTGAAACCAGCTTCCACATGGTGGAAATAAAACAAGCCCTGCTTCCACTCCAAAAGGCTATACAAATCTTCTCTGAACAGATGTCCAGCTTTGGCAAAACAATCAGCCAAATAGCAGAACGTATGGACATTATTGAATCTAAAACTCAAGATAATAAATTCCAAATAAACAAACTGAAAGATGAAATTGGCGCCAAAACCAAAGCGATAATGGAAATGCAACAGAAAATAACAGACTTTAAGGCTAGAATCCGTTGAAATAAAATCTTGATTAGAGGGCTGCTGGAAAAATATGAACACAGTCAACTCCCAACAGTAATCAAACAAATAATTGATAATCTGTTACCAAAAGAAGACAAAAATAAGGAGATAGTAATTGAGAAAATCCACCACTCGTTACATAAAAGGCAAGACTCAGACACACCAAGACAGATATATGTGAAATTGCTCAATTTTCAGGACACACAAAAAATCTTAGCAGCAGCCAAAAAGCAAAAGTTTGTCCTCTTGAGCAGCATTAAACTAACATTTCCGCAAGATCTTCCACTCAAAATCAAGAAATGCAGACAAAACCTAGAACCCTTCTGCGCTGACTTAATCAAACACAAAATAAAATTTCAGATGCGATATCGTGCACAACGATACCAAATATGTAGCAACCTCACCTAAAGAAGCAAAAACAGCCTTGGTTAAATCCTTTGGCAAAACTCCAGAAGCGTGAACATCAGCGATCCTGTAATGCTTTCAAGAAAATTAATATTTGTCCCTGGAATCCTTGCAAGTATCCCTCCAATGTCGCTATACAGTTTCAAAGCTTAAATCCTCCCCTCTAGCATTTAAAATTTTATATTTGTAATATGCGCTGACTGTAGACCAGTGGGAACTGAGACATGGGAACAGGTTGGTGAAGGGAAGCGTCCCAGGTAGCACACCTACGGAACACCAGCAACTAATTCCTCGCTATGCAAATACTACCCTAAAAATAGCAATGGCTTCAGCTCTAGCCAAACGAGCAATGGTAGGCTGAGAAAGCAAAAAGGGAAAAGGAATAACACATGATATGGCAAATCTCTGCTCCCTTTCAGCCTCCGCTAGACAATGGTAACTGAAACTACTGACATTAAAGGTTTTTTTTTTTTCTTTCTTGGCTCTGTATTAAAGCAGAGGAAAAAAGGAAAGCATAAAGTGTAGCAGAAATTCAAAAGAATATGTTGCAGGATATGCAGCATACATCACAATGATTGGAAAAACGAGATTAAACACAAATCATAAAAGTGCTCGAAATATACATAAAAAACTAATATCAATAACTATATATAATAAATTTGGCAGAATGATAAAAGCTACCTAAGAACATTGTATTTAACATAATCAAGATGGACAGAACATTGTACGGTAATACTGGACAACAGCTACAGGGTTAGCAGTAGACTGTACATAACTCTGTACAATCATGCTGAGTTAACATGACTTTTTACATATGACTTTTTACGAGAACAATATTAACAAAGATATCCTGGCCAGGATTAGTCAAAGAAGGATACAGAAAAGTAATAACTGCATATTCTGTTAAGAAATATTCTTCTATACGTATCAGGAACTCTCTTCTGAGTATTTCTTACTACACAAACTCTAATCTTGGGAATATAACCTGTAATATTGTTGTCAATTCTGAAAGTGTTTACCAATTATTACATTCTAAACATTTAAGTTCATAAAAGGTTATTACTTGTTTCATTACATTTTCCAAACCGAGCTAAGTAAACATAGAACTGACTTCTTCTACTTAAGACTAAGATAACAACCCTGTTCTAACGATGTGGCCTGCTGCACACCACCAGAAAAATATACAATATCCTTCATGTGCAAGCTCACTAAAAGTATGCAATATGTTACATAAGACTGTACTACATTTCATAGAATGGTGGTGGTCTCCGCATTTTCAGCCTAACAGTGGATAAATATCTTAGCACTCCACAGATCATGTCTGTCTAATGTGCGCAATATTTTAGAAACTTTCAGTAAACTATTAAACTGTAAAATTATTAAATAGCAATCTCAGAGCCACCAAGATAGATGTATCTGCAGAAGAACCTAGTTTATTTTGCTGTAAGAACCAATGAAGTATATGCATTAATATAGTTTAAAATATCATTAATTTAATGTTGAAATATTCAGTAGTATGGCAACTCAACTAGACTCGTCATCTATTGGAGAAATGTACAACTTATAGTGTACTATTAAATGAATGCTGACATACTGCTTAAACATGAATGAACCAGCAAATGACATTATTAACCATAGAGTAGACCAGAGGAAACTATACTATTAAACAATACTGAGACATTTATCAAAATACTTGAGATGACTAGAATTTACTAATAAACACTATGTTAGGAATAACAGAACTATAATATTGAATACTTAACTGTTACAATATAGAGAACAATAAGTTAAAGGCTAGATACCAGTAAAGATAAAAATATGACATGCGGTAACAAGAACCATAAAGGAGTGGAATGGGATAATAGTGCTAACTGATGAATGACAAATCTTAGATGAATACAAGAGTGTATATAAGCTCATGTTACGAGCAAAAATTCATTTTCTAATATTGTTTAATTCCAAAGGCTACACTTTCAAATACATATCCTGTGACACAGAAATGACTCATTTAACAGACTTTCATTGCCAATCCCTTCCAGTTAGAGGAGTAACATGGTTAGGCACTAATTTAGTTCTGGGAGGGATAAATGCTGCTAAAGTAGACTACAACCTAAAAAATAATAGGAGGAAAGCATGTAGATTTGAATATCAAAAGACTACCATAGTTAAAAAAGGAGTAACTAATAGGATTGTAATGAAGCAAGAAATGTATCCAAGATATCAAAAGAACAATAAAAGGGATATAACATACTACTCTTACATACAGACATCCTGAACTAATACACACAAAATGGATTACAAACTTTAAATGACTAAATGTGGGCAATAAACTCATGGATTGTGAGGGGTCTCCAAGATAAAAAAAGAAGAAATTATTGATGCACCTAATATATCAAGCAAATGCAGATATTTTTTTTTTCATTCAAGAGACATATATGCTAAAAGAAGACTGGGAAGGGGATATAAATAGAAAATGGATAAAAAATATCATCGCTTCTGGGGATAGCTCAAACTCTAAAGGAGTTGCTACCATAATTAAAAAATCATTTCAAGAAACCATAGTTGAATTCAACTCAGATATAAATGGGAGATGGTGTTACTTCACGACATTAAACCCTAGCCTATCTAAACCAACTTTATTTATCAACGTGTATGGCCCATGTTTAAAACAACAAAACTTCATCACTGAAATCCACAACCTATTAAGTAAATACCCAGACCACTATCATATAATAGGTGGAGATTGGAATACAGTCATAGACCCCTATAATGACCAATTGAATAAAACAAACAAATATAACCACCAACCATCACTGGCTCTTGCTGATCTAATCTCAGACTTTCTCCTCTTGGACCCTATCTCCTTTGGTGAGGATATAAGAAATGATAGTCACTATACGCATTTCTCTAAATGTCACAATTCATGGGCTAGACTTGATTTCTTCCAAATATCTGAAGAATTTGCAAGAGGAAAGATAAAATATGTGAGCGAACCCAGGTACCTATCATATCACTCTAAAATAAAGTTAGAGATCAATTGGCTAGACACATTACAGACATCTAAGCACCGTAGAGGTAACTGGACCCTAAACAATAATATTTTACTTAAAATGGAAGTGGCTGAAAGAATATCTGACATCTTAAAAGAACTAGGAAGCAATCTCAATAATATTAATATTTCCCCAGATATACAGTGGGTGGCATGTAAAGCAACAATCAGAGGTTTCCTGATCCAAAAATCATCCTATTTTAAAAAAATTGGAAAGCAAAAGGAAGACCAGCTAATCACAGAGCTTAACAAACTAGAAAAGAATTTACAAATAATCTATGATCCTAAACATGAAGAACAAGTAAACAAAATACAAAGGGAACTGATGGGCTTGCACCAACAAAGTTACACATTACAAGAAATGAAATACATAGCTAAATACTTTGCAGGAATGCAGGTTCCTTCTAGAACACTCGCTAGAATAATAGATAATAAACAGGAATCCTCTAGAATAACTCTGTTGAAGTATCAGAATAAAATGATAAAGACAGATGACAAATCTTAGAGATATTTAAAGAAATATACACCAGAATATATAATGCAAAAACCCAACAAACCCCCAAGACAGTAGTAGAAACTTTCCTAAGGAATCTTGAATTTCCCAAAATCAATAATACTCAAACAAATCTCCTAATAGGCCCATTCAAACAACAAAAAAAGTTGAAGTAATTAAAAAACTAAAATCAGGTAAGGCACCAGGTCCGGACAGATATACAGCTGAATTTTATAAGACATTTGCACTAAATATCTCCTCTATAATTCTAAAAGTATTTAATCACATCAGAACAAATGGGATATCAGATGTACATCTAAACAGCTCAAAAACAATACTACTGCCCCCCCCAAAAAATCGACAGAACCAATCCCCACAATTATAGACCAATAGTCTTGATGAATGTAGACGTCAAAATCTTAACCTCCCTACTAGCTGAAAGACTTAAAAAGGTTATGCCAAATATTATACCCCAGGATCAAGCAGGTTTTATGGCAAATAGACACACATGGGATAACACCATAACCTTAGACTCCCTCATTCAGCTTACCAAAAAGGAAAACAATCCTAGATATACTCTAGTTCTAGACACATGTAAGGCCTTTGATAGGGTCAACTGGAACTTTCTATTTATATTATCCTACTTTGGCATCTCAAAAGATAACATTAATCTTGAAGAAACTATAGATAATAACTCACATACATACTTGTACATAAATAAAGTTAAATCAAGTCCAATCAAAATAATGAACTGAACAAGACAGGGATGCCCTTTACCTCCACTTCTCTTTAATCTCTTCATTGAGCCCTTCTTCCTTCACATTTCACAAAGAACCTTTCATACAATCCCCAAAATACTGAATTAAAAAATAATACTATCAGCATTTGCGGATGATCTCAGCATTTACTTTGGACTCCCTACTACAGATCTCGATAAGATCACATCAGCAATAAACAAATATTCAGAAGCCTCAAACTATATGATTAATTGAGAAAAATCACATATATTTCCTATAAACCCTCTAAACCACAAAGAAGGATCTTTCGCAGGCTCCCCCTTCAAAACAACCTACTCCATTAAATACCTTGGAGTAAACTATGAACATAACCACCTCTCCAAGTTACAAAACAATATAATTAAAACATGGAATAACATCACACAAGAATTAGATAGATGGAAATTATTGAAATTATATATAATCTCAAAAGCGGTGATTATCGAAATGAATGTTTTACCAAAACTTTTATATCATTTCAACGCTACAATGACAATCATACCAAACCATTTTTATTTATAGAGTAAATAAAGAACTAGCCAAATTCATTTGGTATCCCAAGTCAGTCCGAATTAAATATCCAAAGCTAATCTATCCCAAAAAGAAAGGGGGACTAAACTTGGCAGACATTCAGCTCTATTATAAAATTGTAAATGCCCTCTGACTTACTCTAATGTCAAACTACTCGAAGCATAGTGAACAATGGACACCACTTTGGGTAAAAATCTGGCACCAACACATACTTTACAATAAGATTAATCCCAAAGCTATAACCTTCATAAATCCATCTAACATTAAAAACCTCAAACTCAATAATACTTTAATAGCTAGAATAAAAGATTATCAGGAATGGATGAGAACCTTAGAACTCAGTAATGCCCTATCTATGCTCCAACCTCTACATCTAAACCCAAATCTCAAAATAAACAACAAAATGTTAAACTTAACAGAATACCTGTTAATTAAAGACTGTACGATCTGGGATATATATCTATATAAACACAAAGATAAAACACCACAAGAACTACATGAAATCTTAAAGGTCAAAAAGAAATACATCATTATTCTAAGACAAATTATAGAAATTATCTCAGCAATAACCAGAGAGATACCTAGTAATGAGGAAGATGTGCTAAGATTATCAAAAATTCTGGAATCTCTCACAAGTAAGGGAAAGGTAGCTTCAAAAAACTACAAACTCGTGAGCCCTTTTATTCACATAGATACATTATTATTCTCCTCTTACTGAGATAATAAAGGAAAACCGATCTCAAAAGAACAAAAACTTAAAGCTATTAACCTTACAAACACCTTCTCCCCTTTCAAAAAAATTATTAGGTACCCAACTGATAATTAACAACAACGCATATTACACACTTATGATCCTAAATAAATTTAATTCCACATCTTCACCATCATGTAATTGTTGCACCTTTCCATAAATGGATCTCATACATGTGTTATGGTTTTGCAAATACTCACAAAATCTACGGGGATCTCTTAGGATACAACTAGAGAAAATGGGATATCACAAGTCAACACTGTGTTGGGAACCAGCAATTCTTCATATCACAGATCTTAAACTCACCAAATTGCAAATGCATATGCTAATCACTATATGCTCTCTGATAAAACTATATATAACCAAAAACTAGATAGATCATACAAAGATGTCATGGAAAGATTTCCAATCTATGGCTATAACTTACATATCACAAAAACTAATTATTATGAACCCTAAGAAATGGATCTATTATCAGAAAGTATGGAAATTACTATTTGACAATATCTTACTTACATAACTAACAAACCCATCAAGTATTCATACAATACTTACCTGAATCTGGTTAGTATTAATGTATTCTTGAAACAAGCACACATGTGCACGTGTATATGTATGTATATATATAGGTCTATATGTCTGTGTATGTATGTATATATGCATATACATGAAACTTATTCAACAAAAGAAATCTATCATGGTATTGTACTCTGAACTAATCTATATGCTTTGTCCTTTAGCATCTCACGACTAGTTTGGCAGCATTATTGTAAGTAATGTAAATAGTATAAGTTTTTTTTTCTTTCTTTTTGTTCTTGTCTTTGTTATGAAGTTGTTCATAGCAAAAGAAATTCATCCCCACTATATATACAATATATGTAATCTACCATTTATGCATGACTTATTACTTCTTTGTATGTATACATACTTGATATGAGATTGAATAAAAAGTTATTGACAAAAAAAAAATATATGTCACATATGTACACATATGCATACCTATAGGTGGGGTACATTCAGACATAAGCTCCACAATCTCACAACACCTTCCTGCACAGCTGCACTGTTCTGCCTTGCTACAACACAGACAGGTGCCACATATGGATGCAGCCTGATATTAGTGGGGTATATGTGGGCCCTGATTGCAGGTAACCCTATTACACACCTATGGCATTACAGCATGCTACATTACAGATTCACCTGAGTATCCTGCCAGTGGTGGGCTGTGGCTGTCACATGTCCATCATAATGGCATTACTTCCACCACCAGCTATTAACTATGTAATATACATACTTCCCATTACACAACACACACTATGATAAGTTATATCTTGTCTGTCAGTGCTGACCTGAACATTTAACAGCTATGGCCCACTATCTACAGGGACAGACACTATTGTCCATAGCAGTTGTTCAGTTGAACATCATCACAATAACACCTGATGGCACATATAACTCATTCCACATCATCTATCCCATTATGATGGGCCAGGTACTACATTCTAATACATGTACATATACTTCACATACCTGTTATGGGAATGATGTCTTTATGAATGGTAGCTGGCTAATTGCCTGCATCCTCAGCTGTTAGTTTGATGAGCTTTAGGTATCTCTCTCTCTCACTCTTCTCTTCTCTCTCCCTCTCCCTCTCTCTCTCTCTCTCTCTCTCTGTCTCTCTCTCTCTTTCTCCCTCTCCCTCCAGTGAATGGATTGAGCTGCTTTGAGTAGACTAGGTGATGCACTTGATCAGGTGATGGCCTCTGCACCTACACTTGCTAACTGCATGCAGCTGGCTGTGTAGTACTTCCAATTACCACTGTCATGGCAACCAACTACTATAAATCCCTACATCATGTGGGCGGGTCCCTTTACCTTTCCTGTGTGATAGACATCCTTCCTGTGTGTGGGCATCAGTGTTACAGACAGCACCTCTTACAGGAGAACTGGCACACTCAGGCCAGCTACATATTTGTAGGAGTTTCCAGAGCTACAGACAGAGTATGAGTAGGGTTGTGTTATGCTTTGTATAGTACTAGTGTTACAGGGTTTGTGTGTACATACTAGTTTACCTTGGAATACAGTCTGTCTGCATAGCTCTCAAATGTGGGCCTATCCTCTTCGTGGCCAGAGGTGTGCCTATCATTTTTTGTCTGTCCATCACACAGGTCTTGTGTCAGATATTTCACTGGCAGTGTGTGTGTGTTGAGTTCTATCAATACATGGCTACATCCATTTATGTTTCTAACCTCAATTCCCTGACTAAGGGTATGTTGCAGACTATCTTGTACCACCAGCTACTTGCTTAGTGTATGGCAACAGTTTTCCACGTATGGGCCTGTGTTCTATCATCTGTCCTCCACCTACATACCAAGCTTTGCACATATGACATACTGTCAGGGGTTGTACTGTAGTGGGCTGTGAGTATATCACACTGCCATTGCTACCATCAGTCCACTGCTGTTGTATCCCCCACACATACGGTGGGGCTGGGACCATATATGTGTGGGCTTCACCTACACAATACATGTGTGCCCTTATGCACTCCAGAGGCCAGTGCATGTAGCAGTGGTATATGGCCCTGTATTATTGACTCTAGGGGGGATGCACCATAAATGACCTAGGCTGTTACAAAATGTCTGGGTATCAAGGCTGAGCTGCTTTAAGGTATCTGGATGTACATTACCGTATACTTCACCTATATTTACATAACGTACATAAATTGGGTTAATGCAGGCCTACTGCCTCCTGCCATACAGACTGTTCTGTTTGTCAGTGTGCTTGTGATGGTGTCATTTATGCCTTGTTATGTAACAGTTACATTCCATTTAGTCAACTGAAGACTTTATCGCCTAGTGTTTTGTACAGAGTGTAGATAGGGCTGCATTACTTACTTTTGATTGTTTGGTATCCTGTGGCACAGTCTGTCTTTACTATTGTACAATTTCAAGTTGCATTACTCTGTTTATATGGATGTCAGTGTCTGAAGAGCTATACGACATGGCATATAGAACTGTAATAGTACACAAATAAAGGTTTTCCATTTCTGCAAACCTGTGTGTGGTGATTTTTCCTATGACCTCTCTGTGGGTATATGTTGCAGGCAACGACTGTAATTTGTATGCGTGGCCCATACAGTGTCCCGTTGTTCAGGTGTTAACTGTAGGCATAGTGGCTGTTCTATATTGTGTGCACCTTCTACATATGTATCTTATTGTACACATCTCTGCATGTGTATGTG